>NW_012267219.1:23256201-23296432 GCF_000151885.1 Dipodomys ordii | reverse complement strand
GAATACATATATTAGGGTTCAGTTCATTAACATCACCTTATCTGACTTTCTCTGCTTTACTCAAACTTTCGTTTGCATGCTGAACTCGTTAACACTGGTCAGTTCTCCCAGAATTGGAAGACAAAATTGGACTGGTTCCTAATGCTTGTAATTATAGCTGAAAATCAGGAGTCATCATGATGAGCATAGCCATAGTCAAATTTGATAATAAATATGTTGGGTTTATTTAATAATTTAATTTAGACTCATGGTAGGTCACTCATGTTTGAATTGCAGCTTCAGTTCTATGCAACTGAGACACTAAGGTCTAATATCTTCTCTTAAACATTACTTGCCTTGGTGTTAAAATATAGATAATAACATTAACACTATAAATTTGTTGTAAAGTTTAAATGATGTAAGTTTCCCAAAATTATTATTTTTTGTTCATTCATTGCCTCTGCTTCTTTCACATATACTTTGAATTGTTGTCAGAATTCTGTTCTCTAAGCTAGTCTGCTATACCTAAATCTACCCTTTCCATTTCACAGGACATAACATCTTTTGTGGTTCAACAAGCAAAGCCTTTCCCTCTTGAGTGCCTGTTCACAAAACACTCACTCTTCATTCCCTGTTTTGTTTAATATTTGAATCAATCGCCTAAAATCAATGTTTTTCATAGATCCCCAAACTTGTAGGATGTTGTTGCTTTCATTTTCATGCTTCTTGACTTGCCTATCTCATAGATTATTTTGCTATCCACCACTTTTAAAAGCCCACTGTGATCCTATCTTTTGAAAAGCAACATAGCTCAGGCATATAACTGAACAGCTAATTTACTAAGCAAATGGAGTTTAAATTCTAGATCCAAAACTTACTCATTTTTGTATAACCCTAAGGAAATTTCATAAAATCCTCTTTGCTCCATATTTTATCCATATCATTGTCTCTAGTAGCACCTATTTTACAGATTTTCTGACAGAATCAATTGAACAAGGCATGCCAATTGTTTAGAATAGCCACATAACATTACTGTCACTTTATTAAGAGATTTTTTTCTTAGCTATACACTTCATAACCTGATTTTCCCTCCCATCCCAATTATTCTTTATCTGTACTCTCACTTGTATATATCAAATGACTATAACTGTTTTGCAACTATTGCATGTATTTGAACAGGCTTATCTTGATGATGATCCCCAAATTTTGTGAGATATAGATGGTCTCTAAAATACTGGTAGATATCTCCACTTGAACATGGGATTTACTTTTTTTTACTGTCAAGATGATAGATAGAAGGTTACAGTTCATAAGTAAGGTAAGAAGTACATTTCTTGTCAAACTGGTTACTCCTTCCCTCCTTTACTCCTACTTTCCCTCCTGCAAGCACCCTTGCAAGTTGTACAGACCATTTTCACCGTATTGTCTTGTGTATTTCACTGTTGCATTGTTTCCCCCTTGTCCTTTGTCTCACCATTCTATTGCTCTCCTCTTCCCTAATTCAAATAAACATATATACAATACCAGGGTACCAAAATCAAATACAGTGACCACAGGGGATATACCATAGAGGGGAAAAACTTATTAAAGAAACAAAATCACCTACTACATTAAATACAACAACAACAAAGAAAAACCTCTCGTGTTCATGTCGTGGGGTTCATTTCACTTAGCATCATCTTATATGGTCATATGTACATAGCTATTGAGGTATTCTGCTCATCTGCTAAGATTATCCTAGACATATACTAATTATTGCAAATAAGGGAAACCATGGGACCTATGTTTCTTTAGGTCTGGATTTCTTCACTTAATATGATTTTTTTTCCAAGTCTTTCCATTTCCTTACAAATGGGTCAGTATTGTTCTTTCTGATGGATGCATAGAATTCCATTGTATACATTTTCTTGATCCATTCATCTACTGAGGGGCATCTGCATTGATTCTATATCTTAGTTATGGTGAATAATGTTGCAATAAAGATATTTGTGCTGGTAGCTTTAGTATGTCCTTCTTTGTGATCATTGGAGTAAATGCCCAGAAGTGGGATTGCTGGGTCATATGGGAGCTCTATGTGTATAGCTGTCTGTTCAGAATTGATCCCATGGCTACATTCTCTTTTCTATGAATGGAATCACCAGCTTGTCAATGAAGCTTAATGTGTGAATGTCATCTTTGACCTATAGTACCAAAGTCTTAGAAGTTCGTTTTTCTGTTTCCTTCTACCCACCATCTGTAAATCCATAAGACTACAGGATTCTACTAAAATGTATCCTCTATGCTTCTCTTTTCATTTAAATGGCATATATTCCTTCTGACCCAAACAGTCCTTATCTTTAATTTTCTTTAATCTTTAATTTTCTCAACAGTGTAGATCCTCTTCAGTGTTTGGTTCCATTTAGATTAAAAACCTTCTATGAAATTAAGAAAGTATGAGGGAATGGGTGGCTAGGAGAATGAAGGTTGAGATTATTGAAAGGGATGACACTGATTAAGATTTATTATATTCATTAACTGATTTTTGAATCGCAATTTATTTGTACAACTATTAAAGATAATTTGAAAAATTCTTAAAAAGTTCTACAGCAGAAGTGATCTGATCAAGAAGATAGACATATAAAATTATTATCCCTTTGTATTTTTGATATTCATGAACAAATATAAATTAAAAAGTTCTATAATTTCATCCTTAAATTGAATCAGTAGCATTCATTCCCAGTTGACTTTCCCACCAGAACTATAATCGTTCAATATACCCAAGTGAACATATCTGAAATAATTTTATTCAGCAATGATTTCTGAGAATAGTTAATGATAGGGAAAAATGTCCATGGGACATATAAATTAAAATGCATAAAGCACAATTATATACACAATATAATTTCAATCACTCATGTATAAAATGGAGAATAAATACAATCTGTGATATACTTCACTCATTAATTTGTTGGTATCTTTTTTCATTTCATTTTTCTACATTTTCCATACTTTTTATAAAGGAAAATAAGAATATATTACAGTACAGTAGAAAATCATGTCTTTGCAAACAAAGTAGCAAATGTAAGCCTCAAGTTGGAACTACTGCAATTTAGCATTGTCATTCACTTCTCATAACAAAAACCCATGTTTAAGAAAAAAATGTTATATGGTCATATGTACATAGCTTTTGACCTTGTCTGCTTGTCCTAGACATATACTAGTTATTGCAAATAAGGGACACCATGGTACCTATGTTTCTTTGGGCCTGGCTTACTTTACTTAATATATATTTTTTCCAAGTCCAGATGATATTAAATGAAATGAACCCAAGACAGGGACATAAGTGGTTTTTCTTGCTATTGTTTTTAAGGTACTTATAATGGATGATATTATTTTTTTGTTTCTTTTTTATGTTCTTCCCCTATAGTATAACCCCTGTTTTTACTGTATTTGATTCTGATGCCCTGCAACTTGTATATACACTTTTCTAATTTGGGGAGGGGAAGGGAAAAAACAAAATGCTTAAATCAGGATACAGGTTGACCCATTGTAACCCTGTTATGTACAAGACACTATGTTGAAAATGAACTTTACAACTTGTTGGTGGAAGGAGGAAAGGGATGGTAGGGGAAAAACAAAGGAGGAGGTAACTGCTTGATAGGAAATGTACTCATTACCTTACTCATGTAACTGTAACTGTTTTGTATATTATTTTTACAATAAAAACTTATTTTTTTTTAGAAAAAGAGGGCCTCCTCTAGCATTCTAATTTAAAAATAATGGTACCGAGGGCAGCCATGTTACAAATGGTCATGATAGTTTCTGACTTAGGGGACTTTGAACATTTAGAGTATAAATATAAGCCAGAGAAGAATATCGAGGTAATTGTAAATCAAATGCTTTAAAATTGGGTTTAAGATAGCATAATTCTTTTCCCTGTATTTTCTCAACATTTTGATCTTCAAAATTCCCCATTATAGGAATAAATATATACTTGCCTTTAGGCTCACTTCTACTTAAAGTCCTATTTCTTTTATAGAAAATTGTCCTTAGGAAGTCAGAATATCAAAAAGTAATGTTTATGAAAAGACACAGAGAGGAAGAGGAGTGCTTTATTTTGTACATGACTACAGTTTCCAGGTTTTATAGATGAGCATAACTATTAACTTTTTCAGATTAGAAAAAGAGATGAAAGATGGTGTTCAGTAGTATGATTTCTAGATATCTTCCTATTTTCTTTCCCATCCCATCTCAGATGAAAGGGTAAACATTTTAAAAATTGCCAGTAAAGCCAGATCCTAGTGCTGGCAAACCAATAGTGTCTTTCCCATTCTAGCACCCCTTGGCACTGATAGCTCCTTGCTCCTGTATGTCTGGTGCCTATACCCTGCAGCTTAGAGAGGCATGCTTCCCCTTGGTCAGCCATAGATCTTTACTGTGCCTTCTTCCTTTAGAATATGGGCTCTGGAGCCAAGACCCTTGAAATATATATTAAGTACACTACATTTTGGCTCATTGGTTCAGACACTTCATCTGTAAAATGAGAATAATAATGGAATCTACCTCATTAAGCTGTGATGATTAACAAAATGAATGTTAGGCAAATGCTGGATATAGAGCCTGGGCATTATGAAAGCTCAATAAATACTCTCCTTGTACATCTCCTTTTGCCCTCTTTTTTCCTTGTTCCTATGTAGCCGACATCTTATGTAATATGGTACAGTCTTTGTATTTCCAGTTTTACATTTTTTACTATAAAACCCACACATTTTTCACATCATTACTTTAAGGATTTAGGAGGTTCTAGTAATATAAAGAAGAAACATCTACCATGCTTCAGATTATGCTTTCATTACATCATCTGAGAACTTCATGGATTAAAATTTGTGCTGCCTAAAAAAAATACAAAATTGTTAGAAGTGGAATTAAGAATAGAAACTGATGTCTCATTGTTGGCTGCTCAATAATATGCATCACAGAGACAGGACTTTTTAAACACATCATTTAATATATGACTGCTAATAACAATTTATGCATTAATACTATTTTGTTACAATCCAGACATTTTATTCTTATACCACTGAAAATAATAAATGCCATTATTGATTGATTACTACCACAGGCTGAAAAGTTGCCCCAAAGAAGTCTAAGCCTTACTTCTCAGAATGAATAACATGTTACTTTGCACAACAAAATGAATTTGCAGAGGTAATTAAGAATGTTGAAACAAGAAATTTATCTTAAATTACTGGAGTGGATCTAATGAAGTCACAAGGGGTCTTGTGACAGAAGGAAGTCAATGTAATGTGGAAAGAGATATGAAAATGCTAGGTTGCTGCCTTTAAAGAAGGAAGAAGCCACCATACCACAATACAATGAACAAGTAGTCTGAAAGGCCTAGGAAAGCAAAAAAAATTATTCTTGTCTCAGAACCTTCAGAAGATACTAGCCCAGCTGACATATTGATGTTAGCCAATGTAGCTGATTTATAGCCTCTAAAACTGAAAGAAAATAAATTTATGTTCTTTACAACTCTAATTTTGTGGTGATTTATTGCAATGGCAATAGGAAACCAATAAGATGGCTTGCAATATGCCAAGCTTTGGACGGGGATGTTGGGTTTTCTAATTTCAACACTCAACAACCTGGTGATGTCCTAAATTTAGAGCAAAAGCATCTGATTAATATGCCACTTCTATTTTGCTTCTTTATAGTTCCAAATTATACACTTTATACATTTGTGCATGGAAGTTGTGATTATCTGATTCTAGGTGACCCAAAGTTTTCAGAGGCCCTCTCCTTTTTGTAAAAAATAAAAGTTGTTTATTTAAGTGGAAATTTTGTTTGAATACATTTTCTATTAAACCAGCTTAAATTTCCCTTTATTTCTCAATATTCAGATTAAGAAATTAAAATAACAAGGTGTATTTTTAATGGCACAAGTAGAAAAAGTGTTGATATTGTCTAAACTATCATCTGCATAGAAAGATATAATAGTATGAGAGAAAACTGGGGAAAGCATGAAGTTGAAAATAAAATGCAATATTTCAGAATCACATACGTGAAAGACTGAGAAAAGAAATATTCCTTCCCTATAGATTGCAGAATTCCACTGTGAAACTTGTAGACTGTTATTATGTCATGAAGTATTCATGTTTTACATTTTCCTTTGGACACATGTGGAAGATGCTCCTGATACAATTGCATTTATGGAAAAGCTGATGATGGGATGTTAAAAATGTGAAAGTGACAATGATATTCAAGAATACTGCTGAGAGAAGACAGTGATAAATATTTGGTAGGAGAAGCTTTTGTTTTTTTTTTTTTTTATCTCTGGCCAAAACATCACTTTCTCAAAATGATACCTACAGTGAATAAGGAAAGGCCAAATTTTGTGTTTCCTTGACAGATCATTACATGCAAACTAATGGTTTTTTCTACAGCCTCTTAGTCTTGAAAAAATGTCATGCACGTCTCATCAATATACTGATTTTGAGTACATACCCGTGTATGATTTTGTAAGCGGTCACAGGTGCAGAGTTTTGCATGAGCAATCATGCTGCCGTGATTGGAAACACTCTGGCCTGAAAGAGCGAGGAAACAGTGATGGGATTTTCTAAATATGCAGAGAGTGAATCTCTGTACTTTATTCACAATTTACATGAGAACTGCAATAGTGCCGTGAATATGGTGTTTAAAATAAAGAAGGGACATAGAAATTTCATACTGCCAAATTGTTTCTACAGATTTTGAGGAGAGTACTCATATACAGATGATTACACATTGTATATTATAATTATGCTATAGATAAATATATAATCCAATAGGTTTGCACTTACTAGACAAAGATAACCCTGTAATAAAAATATTTTGGTATTTTAATGCTAGATTTACTCCAGTGGAGTCCATGGAGATGTGGATGTGATGGTCACTTATAAGGAAGACCTTCAATAGAAGACAGTGGTGTATAGATGAGACTGGTTCTGGAGGACCTTTTAGAGATTTGTCTTGGAAGTAGGAGGTGCCCAGATTCTCTGCATATGACCACAAGACTTCTCTGATGCTTTGGCATAGAATTGTTCAATTTATTCTTAGATATTATTCTTCCCAAGGAAGTTTAATTTATTATTGCATATTTATTTTATGTAAGGAGTTAGACTTTAGTTTTATTATAGTACCAAAGAAAACTTTAGTAATTATAAAAATCTTCTGTATTTCAAATACTGCTATATCTCTAATACTAATGACTACCTATTAAGAGCTATATCCCTGTAAACAATGGGAAGACAATTTATTTGTATCATTTCTCTTTCTAATAAAAACTATTTAATATAGATATTATTTAATAGCCATCACAGTATAATTTTACATTCATATTCTTGTAAAATTAGTTTACAGTATAATTTCAGGCTAAGAATTCTTTTTTTATTTTCAGTATGCTTCTTTGAAATAAAGATAGCAGCATTGTCATTGACAATGGTATTTGGGATTTGAATTTATCATACATAAAAACACATATAACAAAATGTCAGGCATATAGCCAGGTTATGAAAACTCTTAACTAGATCAGATAACCCAGATCACACACATATCCATATAAGTTGGCATTGTTGCTCTTTAATCTTTGTGTGTGCTAGTCTATACGCATCTTTGATATACACTTGCTTCTCAATGTCCAGGCTGTTATATTATTATGCATTGTAGAATAATGAAAATTGCAGTAGTTTCCAACTCATGCTAGAGCCATCATTAGGCTGCAGGGAGCAATATTTTTGATGGAGTAAATTAGATCAAATTAAAACATAATTTACTTTTGAAGGCAACTAGAAATTTTCTTCCAAGTTCACACCTGAGTGTGAACTGTCATTCCTTATCTTCTCGTAGCTCAGATTCCCATTCCCTTAATTCCCACCTCTACAGTCACTATGGTTCACAAGTAGTACTTGTTACAGCCTTAGCCCCTCTCTATTTTAAGCACAAAATGTTCAGACACAAAATAGGGTAGACAAGAAAAAGAAATCTCTTCCTGGAAAGTGTTCCTTTTTTTCCTGGCATTTGTTTCTTTCCCACACATTCAGTTTAAATTAGCTTTCTTGCTTCATCACTAGTAAGTGTCAATTTAAGCATGTTTCTTGTAGCTTATATTTCTACAAAATCCTCAGACTTTCTTCTGGCTTGTCTTATTAGAAAATCAATATTACCCTTCTATTTGCAGTTTTTCTTTGGTATTGCATTATTATTTGGTACTGTATTTTACAGACAAAGTAATCAGATCAGAATGTTTTTCATCTGAAATTTAAAAAAATGGAAAAACAAAAGCTCATATCTCAAATTGTATTTGAAAAGATTAAATTACTTAACACATGTGAAGTAAAATTCAAGTTTTTAATCAATCCTTCTTTCATCTTTTTAGCACCTAGACTATGAAACTATAAATATAAAAGGAATCACAATATATTGTATTAAACTTATACACCATAACACTTGAGCTTCTATCTTCTCTCATTCTTTTGTATTCTCATTAAAAGCCTTAATTATCATTTATATATCAGATATTGCATTTACTTCTCCAGTGCTAAACTTTTGCCCATATTCCACACAAGATACCTACATATTTGGCATCTCTATTGGATATTAGTATTGCCAACTCAATACATTTCAAACAAAAATTTCAATGTGTCCCCTCACACTTTACTTCACGAACAGCCTTCCCATATCTCACATTTCCCATTTTCCCTGATTGCTCAGTTTGAGTACCACACATTACCCTTAACTCCTCACATCTCAAGTCCATCAGAAAATGCTATTGGCAGGACCTTCTAAATACAGGAAGAACTTACAGAACTTCATGTGCTGGTTTCATCCATCAGACTTTGTGGCAGGTAGATGACAAATTGCCCATACAATGATATTTAATAGTTAATGTCACCACAAGAGGCAAGGAGTGAATCTGATTGACAGACACGGTTAAACTAAAGAATCTCCTACATTCTCTGCTTTTAAGTGGCCACAGTGTTCATGCTTGCTTGGTGTGATTTATATTACAGATCAAAGGACACATCCCAAAGGACACTTAACAGGATATCAGGAAGTGCTAAAATAAGTACACATAGGCACACATCCTGTCTTGTTAGGGGTACTGTAGAAAATCACACACTCAGTATCTTTAGTCTTTACTCAGACATGAACAAGGCAATCATACCACTGGCAGTTTTCAGTTGACATCAAGTGTTCTCCATGCCCACATCGCATACTTCTTGTACAACTTCATAGCTCCCACAACAGGGCTTTTCGGTTCTTGCTTTCTTAGTAAACATTTTTCTGTGAGGAAAATACCTTAGTTTTAACATAGCTTTACTGAGATGTAATTCACATATAACATAATTTATCCATTGACTGTAGGCAAGAGTACACTCAAATTTGGAAGATAGGACTCACATTTTCATCCAGTAAGAGACTCCACATAGAGCTCCCCTATGACCCAGGAATCCCACTTTTGGGCACTTACCCAAATGATCACAAATAAGTCCATACTAAAGCTACCAGCACAACTATGTTTATTGCAGAATTATTTACTGTAGCTAAGATATGGAACCAACCCAGATGCCCCTTAGTAGATGAATGGATCAAGAAAATGTGGTATATATACACAATGAAATTCTATGCCTCCATCAGAAAGAATGACATTGCCCCCATTTGTTAGGAAATGGAAAGAATTGGAAAAAATTATATAAAGTGAAGTAAGCCAGGCCCAAAGAAACATAGGTCCCATGGTTCCCCTTATTTGCAATTACTAGTATATGTCTGAGACAAGCAGAAAAGGTCAGATATGATGATATTAAGGGAAATGAACCCCAAGATAAGGACTCAAATGTTATTTTCTTTCTTGCAATTGTTTCTAATGCATTTATAAGATTATCTCTTTGTTGCTTTGTATGTCCCTCCCCCACAGTATAACCCCTGTTTTCACTGTATTTGGTGTTGGTATAATTTGTAGAGGGAAAGGGAAAAAACAAATTGTTTAAATAGAGATACAGGTGGACCCATTGCAACAATGAGCTGTACAAGATGTTAGGTGGAAAAATGAACTTTACAACTTTGCCGGGGGAGAGGGGAAGGGATGGGAAGGGGAAACAAAGAGGAGGCAACAATGCTTGATAAGAAATGAACTCATTACCTTGTCCATGTAATTGTAACCCTTCTGTATGATATTTTCACAATAAAAGAAGAAAGAAAGAAATTCCATAATTATTAGCAGTCATCCACATCTCTACTTTCTCACTCTTGCCCTTATCTATTTTCTACTTATCTACACATTTGTCTGATATTGACTGTAAAAGGAATCCTACTATCAATCTATAATTTTGTGTCATTTGACCAACATCAACTAATCCCTTCTCCCCCACTATCCTACTCCGATTCTACGAGATCTTTATTCAATATATGAATGATGTCATCACTTCTATTAAAGAACCTTGGTTTTTTTTTGTAGTCTATTGAAGAAATGTCTTTTTATTTAAATTCAAATGTGCATGTGTCTCAAAACATCTGTGATGAATTTTACATAGGAAAAATATTGTATACATCTCCCAAACTGAATACAATTAAATTCTTTTTTGTTTGTTTGTTTTGGTTTTGTTTTTCCCTTAAGGTTAGTGTTCTGCCATTTGTGCTACTGCTTCATTTGTTACTTTTTGGTGATTAGTTGGAGATAAGAGTCTCACAGATTTTCCTAAATGTGCTCACTTTGAACTCTGATCCTCAGATTTCAGCCTTTTGAGTAGCTAGGATTACAGGAATGAGGTATCAACCAGTACCAGGCAATGAAATCTTTCTTAGCATTCAAAAATTTTAACAAGGGATAGTGGGAGAAAAATGAGGGAGGGGGTGACAATATTCAATAAGAAATATACTCATTACTTTACTTATGCAACTGTAACCCCTCTGTATATCACCTTTACTGTACAATAAAATAAAATAAAATTTTATTTTTATATATTTTAAAAGAACATTTTGACTAAGTGGCATGAATTTCATGCCAAATAAAATTTACAAAATGTCAAAATTATGTGAAAGCATTTTTTAAATTCAGCAATTAGATATTTAAATACATTTTACCAGGGAAAAATACTAACCTAGCAATTTTTTGTCAATATTCATATTAATACTTTTGTAATCACAAAGCATTTGTGTTGTGACATAATTCCTTATGTAGACACACTCTTATTATGGTTTAGTTACTGTGACTTGGGAATATATCATTAAATGAGGAGAAATATCATTTGGGGGCAGAAAGTTTAACTTCCATGAGAAGGATACTTATATTAAAAGACTTTTCTTATCCCTCTAGGGTCTGAGCACTTAAAAACACCTCTAATACTTTTTCTTATTATGAGCCATGTTTCCCCCTTAACAACATGAATTCAGTTTCCTTCCCACCATTATAGTCTTATTGGCAACAATGCATCTCATTAACAGCATCAAAAATATAATATACCATCAGAACATCCTTAAGTCAGAAATTTTTTAGATGGACAGTATTTATGAATAACTGATGGTCTACAGTTGAATTAGAAGTATTTAAATGAGATGTACATACCCTACATATTAGATTTCTATACTTCATTTTTTGTCTTTTCTCCTGGCTTATGCTCAGTGTAAAGGAAATTAAAACACTTTTTATCTGAAAATATTTCTAGACAGACTGTGGAATAATATTGTTAAGAAAAATTATGTACTTTGGAGAGTCATATAGTAATCACTTCTTTTGATCTTTCTCTCTTCCTCAGGTCATACACAATAATTACATGCATGCTATAAAAAGTGAATTAATAAAATAATCAGAATACAAAATAACTCCATTGACCCACCAAGAGGTGATGATACTGTATTGACTTTCTACACACAAACAGATATGAATACATTCACACACACTCACATGCATGCAAACAGAACTTTATCCTACTATGTTTAGTAGCTGTTAATCACTATGGAAGAAAATTGATGTTTAGCTGTTCAATTTTTTTGAGTTTGAAGGATACGTTTTAGCAAAAGGAATGGGCCATTTTGATTAGTACGATTTTGAAAACTCTGCAGTCAGTAGTAAGGAATGAGAGTTAGTTTTTTTTTTAAAAAAATAATTAACCAGGAATGAAAACAATCTTGTTCTTTAAAGTAGATGATGTTTTGGGATTTTTAAAAATAACAGTCTACAAGTACATGAACAAGGTAATGAGTATTGTTGCCTCCTCTTTTGTTTTCCCTTACCATCCCTTCCCATTCCCCCACTTTCCTCCCCCTCCCCTGCCACTGTGCCAAAGTTGTACAAAGTTGTAAAGTTCGTTTTTCAACATAACGTCTTGTACATCTCATTGTTGCAATAGGTCCACCTGTATCCCTATTTAAACGATTTTTTCCCTTCCTCTCCACAAATTATACAAACATCTAATACAGTGAAAACAGGGGTTATACTGTGGGGGAGGGACATACAAAGCAACAAAGAAATCATCTCATAAATATGTTAGAAACAGTAGCAAGAAAGACAAACCATTTTCATTTTGCCTAATATCACCTTATCTGACCATTTCTGCTTGTCTCTGACATATATTAGCTACTGCAAATGAGGGAAACCATGGGACCTATGTTTCTTTGGGCCTGGCTTACTTCACTTAATATAATTTTTTCCGAGTATTTTCACAATAAAAAAACTTATTAATAAAACAAAAAAAGAGGAAAAACTTTTTGGTGTGCAACACTTTTATTAGAAAACTGAATAATGATATCTTTAAGATCAGGCCATTTTGATTGCCAATAATTATCATTATTTAGTTTTGAAATTATTAATCCCTTACTAATAAAAATTATGGTCTTTAAGTATAAATTGAAAATGACTTTTATAATGGTTATCAATTGCTAATGAAAGTAATATATGTGTTTTAAAAAAGCATTTTCAAAAATGGTATGATGAGTAAAGAAATTTGATTTCAGACCGGACACAGGTCTGAAGGAAGATGAGATTTGAGGATTATGGTTCAAAGCCAGCCCGGGCAGAAAAGTCCATGAGACTCCCATCTCCAATTAACCACCAGAAAACTGGAAGTGGTGCTGTGGCACTCGCCTTGAGCTGAAGAGTGCAGGGATAGCACCCAAAGTTCAAGCCCCATGACTGACCAAAAAAAAAAGAAATTTGACTTAAAAAAACAGTCTAAGATATCTTTCACCTTTAAATAAAACTTAGAAATTAAAAGACCATTGGACTAGAAGTTGCATGAAAATTTAACATTTACACAACTAAAATTTCAGGAAGATGATTTTCATGCCCTTCTTAGAACTCACTTTCTGTCAATCTCTGGTATTAAATATGTAAATGGATTTACTGTTTTTCATTTATGTTTTTCAGTGCAGAGTGCAACAGAATATAAAATTGACAACTGAAATAAATTACTTGAGATGGAAGAAACCTTTGTGAAGGAAAAAGAATTTTCTTTAAAGCCTACATGAAGTCTAATGCAGGAGAACCATGGCTTAGGTACATGGATGTTTACACATTTAACTTTTTAGTCAATAGTTGATGAGTGAATGGTAAAAGTTTCCTCATTAAGGAGCTATATACTCAGCAGGATAATATTTAAGGATTGTGGAATTATTTAACAAATTATAACAGTGTGGAGTCAAAATTATGGTCAAATTATACTTAGAGTGTTAGCTTTGAGTTGAAGAGCTGAGAGGGCAGAGCTCAGGCCCAGAGTTCAAGCCCCATGACCAACAAAAAAGAAAAGAAAAGAAATTGCCTTTTCAAAAGTGTGGCTTGTTCGAATTAGTCTTCCTATATTAAACATTTTGAGTATGATTGTGACATTTTGTTAATTCCAGGTGCGTATTCTTCCTGGTACCTGTCAGGCAACATATCAGAAGAAATTTAATTGATTCACTGTAATAGGACTGATTTTTTTAGTATGCTTATGTTTCTGGAAAGCTCAATGAGTCAATTAAAAATACCTTTTGAGTCTATGTTCTTGCAAAATGATGCTCTTTTAAAATTTATTTTGTAATTTTATAGTTTTAAAGGGAGAACTTCTGTTAAAGCAATTATAGTGTACAGTTGAATTAGTTTTCATGACTTGGCTTTAGCTCTGACTTAGATACCAACATTCATTTGATGATCAGCAAGTTTATTTTTAATGCTTGCCTCCAGATGATTTTGAGACATTTTAGCAATTAAATCTGCTTTCAAGCAAAAGCTATTTTTCACCATTATGGGTATTTAATTAAATGCTACAGGCCCAAAGAACAACTCCTAAAAAGAAGTAACCTAAATATTTTAAGTAATAACATCTCTGTTAGAATCTCTGAACAACCTCCTCACTAAAACTTCAAATGTAAAAAATAAAACTTATAAATAGACAACAATTGGTAAGCTTATTAAAGTATACCTACTTCTTCTGAGTCATAATTCTATCCACAACTAGACACCATTTCAGCCCATTGTATAATTATTTAAATAGTTTACCTGAATTGAAGAATTCTAATCTGAGAGAGCAGTATTACCAAAAAGGAAGTCCTGTCATATGTTAAAATTTTGCTATGTTAATAACTTGAACTTGTAATATTTATTGAATACTGTTAAGTTTAAATTTCATCTGCTCTGTTCAGTCTAGATAGTGAAGTACTGTCAGTATGTACTAAACTCAGTATTTTTTTCATGTCAGGGACAATATTTTCATTAATGAAATTGTGTTTGCTTGATAAGTGAGTTGATATGTCAATTCTTTCATATTTGTACAATAATTGTATTAGAGTTCTAAGGTAATTTGAAAAGTTGAACAGATCTTACAATTCGATCACAAGGTTAATTTGATTTTACAGCAAAGTTAACTTCTGTTGTAAAAGCCAAGATTCTTTTTATGACAGATTGACATAATAATTACAACTGCTCTCCTGCTAAATAAATATTAAATTCTAGAACTTTTACTCACTTCTGGCCTCACTTACAACAAAACTTATATCTCTGAAATTCTCTGAAAGCAAGCCTAGCAGTGTGGGTCTTGGAAAATGACAGACTTCCCTAATTAAATATAGAGTATGATAATAAACATTTGATAGGAAGTTTTAGCAAAGAAAAGTTCAAATGAATTACTGGTATTTGCTGAAGTGTGACACGTAAATGGAATATATGTGTGTTAGTTTAAAAGCATATTTTAGTATAAAATGGAAAGTGCCAATGTATGTCAGCATATACTGTATACCATTAACATGCAAAAGAACAGACCTGAAGATGTACGTTGCTCTTAAAATAAAATAACCTATCAAAGGAGACATAACTGTTCTAAGCTATTAAATGATTGCACTTTGGTGTACATTCAACTACCCAGATTAGTAAGAAATCTCATCTTGTTTAAGATAGTTTTATAAAATTCCCATTTATTCTGCTACAAAGTGTATTGGTAACAAAGAATCCAAGGGATCACCACTCAAGACCTAATTTTTATTATCATGAGATCGATTTTGTGACAGATGGAAAGCACATACACATAAAATGCAAGATTGGGATAAGAGATTCCATACTAACAAAAAGAGTCTGGAAGTATCTGCCACAAGCCTGAAATCAGTAGGCCATATGCAGGTCTGTTTCTTTAGCCATTTGGAAAACAAGTGTCCATGAAGCATCGGGCCTGGCTTCAAACACACTGAATCTGAAACTCTGCAATGAGAGCAGGGGGATCTGAATGTTAAGGTTAGGTAATTTGTTGAGGTTTTAATAATAGTGACAGACAGTATAGAAGACAGTAAATGTCTCCTTTGCTACTTGCAGGAAATCAGACAAGTGTAGCAGAGCCCAGCAGGCTATCAGCCAGCTCTCCTTCTCCTTCGCCCAACTTTTTCCCTAGAGGAAAGTTTTCCCACACTTTGGCAGTTGGATGACTGTCCGTCATAGTTTCTGCATTGGAAATCTTCAACTTTCTCTGTCTTTTATGTATATATTAGTGGAGGTTGGGGAGTATGCAGCAGGGACTTCAAGAAGCCTGGTGCTATTTTAGGACTGACTTCTGCTTCATTGATTCTTTGTGACAGATACAATTGTTTTATTTTCCATTGTCTTCTATGTTGAAATGCCCCAGTGGCCAGTAAGAAATTGGAAAATAAAGGGGAAACAAAGAAGAGAATAGAACTGTGGCTATCCTATTTATCTGTGTAAGTTTTGGCTTCTCTGCCAAATGTAAAATAAGATCACACACTGACTACATGTTAGATAACTAAATAGGAGTTAGCAAACACAATTGTCTTTCATAATAATCATCTGGTAAGCTCACACTTTACATTGTGGCCTGAAATTTTACAAAATGTCTCTACTTATGTTGCTTCATTTGCAGTCATTATTTTCTTCTCTTTTCTCCCTACAGGGCCGGTCTAATTAAATCTGGATCTTGGGAGGTTAAACAACCTGTTCAGGCTCACACAGTGAAGTGTTCAATCTGTAGTTTTCACCTGCCCACTACAGTTTCTTCCATGATATTGATTTCAAATTTGACCATTAAAATGAATACTTTAGTACATGGATACAATATTCTCTGTACTCATTCATATTTACCAAATGATAGGAATTTTGTTTCATATTATGGGATGTTGAATGGGGGAGGTGGGGCATGAATGAAGACAAAGGAAAGCTAAACATTGGAATAGGTTTTGTTCCCATAGACAGCTCTCTGCTGTTGAGTAAACACTAGCAGGTGAGGAAATTAAAGAGAAAAAAGTAATTTGGTATTAGCTTGAACTGTAGGAACACTAAACACTAGAGAGCTCATTGTACTTTTATGTGCGCCACAATTTCTAGATTATGGAAAATATCATGAAGGAAGAGATTATTATGTTCTTTCTCTAACCACCAGCACCAATTTATTAATGATTACAGAGTAGAGAATAATAACATAAATTGACTTACTGAGTTACTAACTTTATGTTGCACAAAAGTAATTTAGGCTTATGTCTGGATACTGCTCTGCTTCTAAAATCTACTGTTTATTTTATATTGTATGTTAGGCATTATTCAGGAGCATTGTGGGTTGGCACTTTAATCCACTTATAAACCTGTTAGGTAAAAAGTTGGACTCCTGTGATTCAGTGTGGTTATCTAGTTTCTAAGATAAATAAAAGATTTAAGTCACTGTCTTTAATTGAAGGTCTATACCAATGTCACCTCTTTAAACAAATAATACTGTTTATTGCTTTGGAAGATTTTATATTTGATTCACTGCATAACTTTATGATTGCTATAGTGTTCTTCATTTTAAGATGACATAACCAGGTCTCAGAGAAATCAAGAGTTTTGTTCCAAAAGTTAGTCAGTGCTGAAACTAGTATTTCATATTTTCAATATATACATAAATTTAATTAATAATATTTCATCCTTTAGATATATGTATGTATATACACAGTGTATATACATTTAAATATATGGCCGATATATGCTATAAATATTTTTTCTACTACAAAGGCATATATACTGGAATCCTGTCTTCTTTTTTTTCTTAAACTTTATTTTATTTGTAAAGATGTTGTACAGAGGGTATACAGTTACATGAGTAAGGTAATGAGTACATTTCATTTTTTACATTAAAATTTTTTATTGTAAAGATATTGTACAGAGATGAGTATATTTCTTGTCAAACATTGAACCCCCTCCTGTTTTCTCCTACTATATCTCCCCCCAACCTCTCACCCTCCCCTCCAGAAGTTGTAAAGATTGTTTCTAACACAGTCTTTTGTGAGTATCATTGTTCCAATGTTGCAATAGGTTATCCTGTGTCCTTATTACCCCTCCCCTCCCCAAATTAGATGAATACATATACAAGATTCAGAGTCTGTCTTCTTCTTAAGGAAATAGTGTAAAACTGAAGGTCTGGTAAATTATTATTTTTTGATGCTCATGTGCATATGTACCTGTGTGCTTGTTCAGAAAAAAATTGAGTTGAATCACTAGTTAATACCCAAATAAATAATTTGCTGATAATTTTTCAATTTATTATCCCAAAGCTTTCTATTGGCCATCCATTTCTTTGTGAATTATGTAATATTCTTCCTAATAGATGAATAATACCCATTTTGTGTGTGTTTGTGTGTATGTATATACATATATATATCATATATATGCTTTCTTTTTTTTTTTTTTTTTTGGGTCCGGTCGTGGGCCTTAACTCTGGGCCTGGGCGCTGTCCCTCAGCTCTTCAGCTCAAGGCTAGCGCTCTACCACTTGAGCCACAGCACCACTTCCGGCTTTTTTCTTTTTGCTTATGTGGTGCTGAGGAATCGAACCCAGGGCCTCATGCATGCAAGGCAAGCACTCTACCACTGAGCCACCTTCCCAGCCCTATATATGCTTTCTTAAGGTTTAAATTCATAGTATTGTGGTTCATTTTTATTTAAAGTGTTATATTAATTCTCGATGCTGTCTTATTTCTTATTAATGGCTTAAGGAGACAAATAATGTTCTAATCCAGTTCATATCAACTTTTCTTTAAATATAAATACACCAAAATATTGAAGTGCCTTGGTTACTATTGTATATTGGGTGTTAAAGAACAACCTCGGTACACAGAGGGTACTGACAAACCTTTGTTGAAGAAATATCGTTTAAATAGGGATACAGGTGGACCCATTGCAACAATGAGATGTACAAGTCGTTATGTCGAAAACGAACTTTACAACTTTGATGCGGGGGAAGGGGGGGAGCGGGGAGGATTGGGGGGGGAGGATGGGAAGGGATGGGAAAGGGAAACAAAGGAAGAGGCTACAATGCTTAATAAGAAATGTACTCATTATCTTGCCCATGTAATTGTAACACCTCTGTACAGTATTTTCACAATAAAAAAAGAAATAGATGAATTATAAAGGTGAAAAGTGGCTAAAAGAGTAGCATGGATTAACTTCACTAATGCTGATACTCAGGATAAAATTATGAGGTGATTTTTGAATGTCTATTTCTCAGAGATAAATGTATTAGTACTGAGGCACATTAGGCCCATTGCATAATTTTATTTGTCTCAAAGCCAAGAGATTTATAGCCATTTTTAAAAAATATTTTTCAATCTTAGTAAAAAAGCATGCAAAGTAATAAATATTGTAATAATATTAGAGATATTGTTAGTCAATGATTTCCAACTATTTTTCTCTGTTTTTGTCTGAAAACCTAAATTATTAGGCTGCTAGGGATGAGTCACCAACATAGATTAGTTACTAACTAGAATTGTAAAAAGTTCAGTGATCTATGATTTGTTAGACTCAACCGGTTAATTTCAACTTTAGAAAAATCATATACTTAGGAAATGTAATAAAGCCTAAATAGGGTAGAGATTACTTTTAAAGAAGAAAGAGACTAGAATAAATTATTGAAATATTTGAAAAAATGCTTTTATAATTCCTTAAATATACTGTCAACTCAGTTGAGTTTTCCCTCATTATATTAAAATTATGTAACAAAAGTAGATTTTCACATGTATAGAATAAATATTGAAATCCTAATATATACACATTAATTATTTATATTCTTACTTTAATTTGCTAGGTTAGCAATTGAGCCTATGTAAATTAGGGTGAGTCAGAGATCAAGGGGGTAGGTATTCAAGGCCATCTTATGGAGGAGGTTTAAAATAAATGGTACAAGATAATCTGTTTTAATTCAGAGAGCTTCTGTTTCTTTTGACTTTCAGTTAGTCCTCAGAAAAATGACTGTTTGTGTTCTGAGATGAAGCAGTTTTTGTGTCTCTTCTTTTACCTGGGCATTTCCTTTACTATTAGCATTGGTCTTTCTAATTGTGTATCCATTTCAGAATATTTCCCATAGTGAGGGGAATTTTGTAGTATAGATCATTTGTTGGTCAGTATTGGTATTGTATAAGTAATCGGCCACCTACACATTATTAAATTCTGCCAAAGGATCTTTGTTTTTGGACTCAGTGATGCCTCTTCCAATTCCAGCTGCTATGAATTCATATTTATTTATTTGTACTCTCCTGTTCTTAACTCACTCAGAGATTCTGCTCCCATTCTCTGCCTGTTCTGGCATAGAATTTGATACTACAGAAATCTTGTGTGTATTGGTAGAATGTTTTCACCTGCAGGTAATTTGCACTTCCTCGTTATAACTGTTACCTAGATTTGTTATGAATGTTATTCAAGGAGTTTTGGCTTTGATTTGCAGAGATTTGCAAATATTCAAACATTATTCAGCAACCACAACCATCTTTGAAATGTTCTCTCAAAATCATTGAGATTTTCAGTATTTATTTGATCCACTCGTATTGTCTGCCTTGATGTTCTCTGTTGAAATTTTTGGTAGGGGGTTTGTTGACATTTTCTAGTCAGCCTTTCCAGGAATTAAATAGGGATCTACTTATTTGCCTCTAATTAGTTCGGCTTCTACATATATGATTTGAAAAAAATGTCTATAGAGTTAAAAAAAAGTGTTTAAGCAGACTGACAAAAACAAAACAAAACATTAGATATCTTGGTCCCATAATTAAAGCTAGATCTCATATTCTAAAACAAACAAACAAAAATAAACAACAAGAATTTTATTGGTGAGACTAGAACAGTGATGAGTTGAAGCCCAGGAATTGTTACTTTTTGCAATGGATAAAGTTGGAGGTACTTCTTACATATAGAATTGGTTATTTAATGCAAGATACGTAAAAATAGTTTCAGTTACTTGGGGAATAAACTCAAGTAGCAGAACATTTTTTCAAGAATGGTATATCTTACAAGTCTACAATCTAGAGATTTTGAATTGTTCTTAGCCTATGGTTGATTTTTTAATTGATTGGTTTCCTATGTAATGTGTATAAAATAATTTAAATAAACGTACAATTCATATCACAACTACCATTTACAAATTTTAGTATTTATAGATAACAAAGCTATTTAAAATTTTTATTTGCACGTAATTTGTATGTTAAGCTATATTATTCAATGAATTAAATTTTCAGCAAATAAGAATCTTATTTGGCCATTGCAGTTTGAAGATGGACCAAAGACAATGGCTTTCTTCTTTCTCACTTCATATTTTGAACCACACGAGAGAAACACAATAGAGCAGCTAGGTGAATGGACATAAAATATCTCATCTATCATTGATACAGAGAAATACAAATCTGTGACAATAATGTTCTGCCTAATGATGAATTCTAAATTATATACACTTATACAACTCTATAGGATTTATCTTACAGAAATGTAGTGTTTGATCTTGCTTGTGTAAAATCAGGGCGGAATAAAAGAGATCATATCATATCATATAACATCATATCCTGTGAATATTGTCAAAAGGAAGAAGGAACTTGAGGATTTGTCCTATCCCGAAAGAAGAGAAAAAGGAAAAGTGGAAAGCTAGGATAGTATCACTTTATCACCATCAATAGCTACTGTATGAGTTTTACTATAGCCATAATGTACTCTTAAATTTTAAACCCTATAAGAAACATACCAAGCATTGATAATGTAGCTTGGAAGTTGAATTTATTTCTAGTTAAACTTTAAAGAATTGGAGTATTAACTAGATGGAAAGCTTAATTTATTGTTTTGGGAAACAATTTGCTTTTTCTATTGAAAATGTAGCAATGGATGCTTGAATGTCTATTTCTTTGCTCAATATTTCCTTTTTTTATTGCCAACAATAGAATTTCAAAATTATTTCAGTGACCTTTATCCAAAATTCAAAAGTTGAAGAGGGATTCTAGAACTTATTTATTTTTATGATGGTTCTGTTCTTTTTCTCTCACAGAAAAAGAATGTTTAAATATAAAAGTGATCTGCCAATTTTTACCTTCACCTTCTGCTAACCTTTGCAAGGTTTTTTTTTTTTAACTCTGCAAGCCTTTGGCTCTTGGGAAGCCATAGACAATATATGGCAATATCAGAGTGCTTCATATATATAAGAAAATTCACAAAGAAAACCAATTACCATGTAGCAAAGGGGCTATAAAAAGGTCCTTATAATGCCCTTAGACAAACTGTAGATGGGTAACATACACTATACTTCCCAAAGGTGCACCTGGATCAAATACGAAAGATAAAGTCACTGATATGGACCTGGCTAAAGGTAGAGAATTTCAATTATGTATGCTACTTGCCTTCAAAAATAAATGTTCTAATTATTTGCATGCTGTACCATGGATTAATTTACTAATACAAAAGGTGTTTGTGTTATGTAAATACAATCCCAGCAAGAGGAGTGTTAGACATGATATTTGACTTGAACTCAATTTTTCAGGACTTTCTGAAGTGGATATGGAAAGCTCTGGTGATCAATTCATCTAATGATTAGAGGAAAAACAACTTTATAATTTAATATTACGGTATTAAAACGAATCCATCTTCAGGAATCTATTTGTCCTTTATACCCTCTACCTGGATTTCATCTGAGCATCCTCTCCCTCCAACATTTATGTAATTATTTTTATAGAAATACTTTGATTTGCATTTCTTTTATGGCCAGAGAAGCTGAACATTTCTTTATTTGTCTATTGGCCATTCTTGTTTCTTTTTCAGAGAAGTCTCTCTTTAAGTCTTTAGCCCATTATTCATGGGGTGGTTGTTTCTTTGAGGGATTTTTTATGGGGGGATTTAATTTTTTTGAGTTCTAAGTATATTTTAGATATGAGGCCCTTGCTTGTTTTATGGCTAATGAAGATATCCCAATCTGTGGGCTTTCTATTGATCTTGCTAGCTATGTCCTTTGAAATGTAGAAGTTCTATTCCACGGTACTCCTTTTAAATGGCTATAATCAAGAACTCTAATTACAGGTGCTGGAGGGAATGTGGTCAAAAGAGAACTCTACTGCACTGTTGGTAGGAGTGTAAATTTCTTCAACCACTCGAAAGCAGTATGGAGGTTCCTCAAAAGACTACACATAGAGCTCCCCTATGACCAGCATTCCCACTTCTGGGCATTTACCCAAATAACCACAAACAAGGCCATACTAAAGCTACCAGCACAACGATGTTTATCGCAGCACCATTCACCATAGCTAAGACATAGTACCAACCCAGATGCCCCTCAGGAGATGAATGAATCAAGAAAATGTGGCGCGCACGCGCGCGCACACACACACACACACACACACACACACACACACACTGGAATTCTATGCCTCCATCAGAAAGAATGATACCACCCCATTTGTTAGGGAATGGAAAGACTTGGAAAAAATCATAAGTGAAGTAAGCCAGACCCACAGAAACATAGGTTCCATGGTTTCCCTTATTTTCAATAATTAGTATATATGTCTAGGATAATCTTAGCAGATGAGCAGAATAGCTCGACAGCTATGTACATATGACCATATAAGATGATGCTAAGTGAAATGAACTCCAAGACATGGGCACAAGATGTTTTTCTTTGTTGTTGTTTTTAATGTACTTTGTGATATTTTTGTTTCTTTTGTATATACTTCCCCCTATAGGAAATCCTCTATTGTTACTGTATTTGATTTTAGTACCTTGGTATTTCATATGTGTTTTCTGGAATAAAGAAAGGGAAAGGGAAAACCAGAATGGTGAGCAATGGATAGGGGAAGAGCAAATGTAACAGCAATATACACAAGACAATATGTTGGAAATGATCCGTACAATTTGGCAGGGGGTGTGGGTGGTGGTTGGGGGAGGCATAGTAGGAGAAAATGGAGGGAAAGGTAGCAAGGTTGACAAGAAATATACTCATTACTTTACTTATATAACTGAAAACCCTCTGTACATCACTTTGACAATAAAAAAGTAAAAAAGGAAAAACTTTTCTTATCTCTTGTTGCTACATTTAGCACACAATGGATGACAATGAATATATGATATCAAGAAAATATTAATTATAACTATTTATATTAAAAGCAACCGAAAATATTATCAAATGGAAACTAAGCTAGGCCATTATTTTGGTCAGTCATGGGGCTTGAATTTGGCCTGGGCGCTGTCCCTGAGCTCTTCAGCTCAAGGCAAGCTCTCACTGGTGTGAGCCGCCGGCCCCTGGCAGCTAGGCCATTCTTGAAATTATTTTAGGGCAAAATAATTTCCACACAAGTAACAACATATTTGAAGTTGGGAAAAATTCCTTGCAATCTCAGTTTTAGCAGATTGTATGAGGTCAGAAGACAGGCTTCAAGGAAACATCATGTCTTTAAGATCGCAACAGATGCTCAAAATCTCCTGACTTTTTAGGCTGTATAGGTCTGGGGATAAAGAATATGGCCCTCATTGAAGGGTCATGAGAAAGTAGCATTTGATTTTATTCATCTTTTAAAAGAATTGTGTTCTCACTGTGTGAATTTTGCAATGCTAATTTTTAATTAATCATGTTCATATGTAATTATTTGTTTTTTTATTGGACTTACTTGTAGGTTTTTCATTGTAGGTTTTTATTTCTGAACGCTTTGTCTTGTATATAAGTTTATCTGATTTGGGGAGGGTAAGAGGAAGCACAGAAATGGTGGGAAAATGGTGAATCAATTCAGCAGTGATACTCACTAGACACTATGTTGGAAATGAACTTTACAACTTGGTGGGGAGGGGAGTAATGAGGCGAAAAACTGGGAGAAAATGAGGGAGAGGGTAATACTGTTTGAAAAGAAATGTACTCATTACCTGATCTATGTAGCTAACTCCTCTCTATATCACCCTTACAATAACCTTAAATTAAAAATAAAAGAATTGTGTTCTATGCTATAGTGATGAAAGATTATAAAGGATTGTTGCTGGAAGTAAGAATTCTAGTTCAAAGATAATATCAGTATTTTTCCACATTACCCATAAATTGTAATTTAAATCCTGATCACTTGCAGTGGACTTCATGGTGACCTCCTCAAAAGATGTGTTCAGATTCTAATCATTAAGAACTGTAAATGTTATCTTATTTTAATATGTTTTGTAGGTGTAATTAAGAAACTCAGACTGAGAAGCTTAGCTTATTCGGATTTTATATGAAGATAGATACCAGAATGATGTTGCCATAAGCTAGATTCAAATAGTCACAGAAGCTATAAAAGGCTAAGAATAGATTCTCCCCTGAAGGTTTGGTAGGGAAAGTGACCTGCCTAATTCCTTACTTCTAACTCTCATTTGTGCAACTGTGAGAGAATAAATTTTTACTGTTTCCACACATTATGTTTGTGATCATTTTAATATATTATTCAAACATTGAGTTCTTGCTGGGTGAAATTCCAATAAAATCATAATATTTATATGTGGAGCCCATAATATCTTAACACTTCAAAATATCACCCTTAATTTTTTTTCTGGATGCACAGAAAGAAATGAAATTCCTATAAAATTGGCTCATGTTATAATATAGATGTTAACATACAAGATGAAGTCTTATGCTTGAGAGGAATTAAGTTCTACCCCATTAAAATACATGACATATAATTTATTATTTAACTATTTAAACGGTACATTAAACTGTCATTTAAACAAACCAGAGTTAATTATATGTAGATGGATATTTATAGAACAAAATCAAAGATCTGTGACTAGTAAATAATAACTCCCCACACTTCTCCAGATCCTGTAAATGCCCCCCACCCCAGTCATAGGGTTTAAACTCAGGACCTGGGTGCTGTCCTTGAGTGTTTTGGTGGTAGAAGATTTCATCCTCTCATGTGTCAACCTCACCATGGATTTCTATTCCATCCTGAGACTCAGTATAGTGGAGGCCAGACCTCTTCAGCCTAGCTGACACTGACCTCCAGCGTGTTGGAAAAACGGAGGAGAATGGAAACCATGGGACCTATGTTTCTTTGGGCTTGGCTTACTTCACTTAATATAATTTTTTCCAAGTCTTTCCATTTCCTAACAAATGGGTGGTGTCATTCTTTCTGATGGAGGTATGGAATTCATATATCTGTATATATCCTTTCATCTACTAAGGGCCATCTGGGTTGGTTCCATATTATAGCTATGGTAAATAATGCTGTCATAAACATAGTTGTGCTGGTAGCTTTAGAATGGCCTTGTTTGTGCTCGTTTGGATTGCTGGGTCATAGGGGAACTCTATGTGTAGTTTTACTGCTTTCTAAAGTGGTTGAACAATTTTGCACTCCCACAAACAATGCAGTAGGGTTCCAGTTTGGCCAAATCCCCCCAGCATCTGTTGTTATTAGATTTCTTGATTATAGCCATTGTAACTGGGTGAGGTGAAATCTCAACGTTGTTTTGATTTGCATTTCTTTTATGGCCAGAGAAGTTGAGCATATCTTCACGTTTCTATTTTTTCATTTTATTTTTTTTTATTGTGAAAATACTGTACAGAGAGGTTACAATTACATGGGCAAGATAATGAGTATTTGTAGGTTGTGGGCCTGAACTCTGGGCCTGAGCACTGTTCTTCAGCTCTTCAGCTTAAGGCTAGTGTTCTTCCACTTGAGCCACAACACCGTTTCTGGCTTTTTCCACTTATGTGCTGCACATAAGCAGAACCCAGGGCCTCATGCATGCAAGGCAAGCACTCTACCACTGAGCCACCCTCCCATCCATGTTGCTGTTGTTTTTAATGTATTTATAATGTACTATGTGATTTTTTTGTTTCTTTTATATGTTCTTCCCCTATGGTATAACCCCTGTTGTCACTGTATTTGATTCTGGTGTCCTGCATCTTGGATATACATTTTTCTAATTTGGCAAGGGAAGGGAAATAACAAAATGCTGAAACAAGAATACAGATTGACCTAGTGTAACAATGAGATATACAAGACACTATGTTAAAAATGAACTTTACAACTTGGGTGGGGGAGATAGAGGTGTTGGGGAGTTGAGGAGGTAAGGGATGGTAAGAGATAAACAAAGGAGGGGGTAACAATGCTTGGTAGGAAATGTATTCCTACCTTACTCATATAACTGTAACTCCTCTGTACAGCATCTTTATAATAAAAGATATATAGTAAAAATGAAGGAGAACAGAAAAGGAACAGGCAAGACTTGATTCTCAACAGGTGAGGACTGTTTTATGAGGAACAGAGATGGGCACAGACCTTCCAAAGGTTTGGAGATTGTGCAAGGGACTGGATTTTAGGGTGGGCTTATATAGGGCTTAATCAGGAAACAAAGAATTAAAAAAAATGGGCTATAGTCTCCTTGGGATCCAGGGTAATGTCCTGGGCCAGGCCCACAATGGAAGCTGTGTGTTGTGGCTATTGCCTCCTGGGGCCAAGGTCAGAATGAGCTGCATGCTGACAGGCACAGGAGAATACAGCTGTGCTTTGCTTGACCCTGGGGAAAAGGCAGGACTCAATCCTTCACAGGGTAGTTGACATACAGAGAAAGAGAAGCACCAAAACGTGGAATAAGGACCCAAGCTTTCTCTCTTTGTTTCTTGCCCCAAGTTCACCAGTTACTGAGATGTCAAGTTCTTATTTTTCACTAAGTCATCTATTCTATTGTGTTGCAGATAGTTTGAGGATATTTTATAGACTCTTTACAGAGGATCAAAGTGTGAATTTATGTACACATGAGTACATAGGAAATGGGAAGTGGGTTTGTAAGGGAGGTGTGTGTATCCAGTACAAGTAAAATGCAACATTTTCTAAATCATTTCTATTGTTGCAAATCAAGAACTTCTGTGTCTTCTGTGCTCAACTGGTTTAGTGCTATGAAATATTTCAGAGTTTTCAGTGTGTGTGTGTGTGTGTGTGTGTGTGTGTATCTCTTAGACAATATATTGTTTACAGCTTCTAAAGTAATTCAACTTCTTCCAAACATACTAGCCAGGAAAAAGTCCTGCTACATTTTGGGTAATAAGAAAGATACAGCTAAAATAACTTGACAAGAATGAAAAGCAAAGATTTGCTTTGATTTCCCACACAAATATACACAATATACACAAATGTGTATATCATATGTGTGTGTGTGTGTGTGTGTGTGTGTGTGTGTATTGCTTTTAATGTATCAGTTTCTCCTGGATATGGGGGGGGGGGAAACAACCAAGAAAATTGTGATCAGAACAACAGCTTTACATCCAGCAGGAATGAAGTTGGGAAAAGATCTAAGACAATTGCATGTTGTTTTCAATGTGACTCAAATTACTGGAGAGAGAGAAATTGTGAAAATACTCTTGCCTGAAGGGTGGCCCATAGATGATGCCCTCTGCTCTCATCCTAGGCTGGCGGGATCCAATGATGTTTGGTCTTCTAGCTGTGCAGTTCTTGCGAATGTCATACACATTCACAGATACTAAGCCTTCCATTCCTTTTCACTTCTTTCCCTGCCAAATGGAATGCAAAATTCTGTCACCTGGGGGTAGTTATAATAATCACAGCTGCTGATATTGCCAGTGGCAGAAACAGAACTGGATCAAGGAAAATGTGACCCCAAGTACATGACTTTAGACTAAGGTTGTGACAGCAAATGCAGTCACTGCCTGAGCAAAATGAGTTCCCTGACTAAATTCCCGATTCCTAATCTGATTAAAAAGTATCTAGGAGAGTGAAAGGCAACACGGGTGGGAAGGTTGGTTGTTGCACAGAAATTTGTTGGCTCAGAATTGATAATGACCCTGGAGATATTAGAGTTGAATCTCACATGTGCTTTAAAGCATATTACACGTTGATCAAGTGTTTTAGAAGTTAGGTTTATGGAGGAAACAAAGGCTACAGAGGCAGAGTTGGAGAAAAAACAGCAGCAATACATTGCCATGACTCAGAATTATTCTGGAAATATATGATTATTCAATAGCTACCATCACACTCTGTTTCTATAAGTCAACAAATTTCAGATATTTTAAATTTTTTCCCATGAATACAACATGAAGATTCTTCCAAATATTACCCCGTGGTCAATAGACCAGCTTCTATCATTCTTTAGAGCTATGTCTACTAATGTTCCATGGTGAATGGACTTTTTTTAGGTCAGAGTAGCCACGTGAAACTTGTACTAATAATACACGTTTAAAAACAGTTAACATTTGTGGGGAATTTTTCTTCTACTGACAGCATCAGATGGAGGAGTTGATTTGCTCATTATGGTACTGATAATTGATTTTAAAATCTGAATTTTTACCTGTAAATTAAGTGCTTTTTCTATTTAAGTCTGACCATTTACTTATCTACTACTTTATTATAGAAATCCTGTTGCTATAACAAGATTTCTTTTTTTTCCAAATTTGATGTTAGTGGTCCTGACTATTAATTAATCATGTGAACCTATAAAAAGATTTCATGACTTTTGCCAAAAGCTATGTACATATGACCATATAAGATGATGTTAAGCGAAATGAGCCCCAAGATAGGGACACAAATATATGTTTTCTTTCTTGCTATTGTTTTGAACATATTTGTAATGTACCATGTGGATTTTTTGTTGCTTTGTATGTTCCTCCCCCACAGTATAACCCCTGTTTTCACAGTATTTGATGTCCAGTGTCCTGCATCTTGTATATACACGTCCTTAATTCGGGGAGGGGAAGGGAAAAAACAAAATGCTTAAATAAGGATACAGTTTGAAGGATACAGGTTGATTCATTTTAACAATGAGATGCACAAAACACTATGTTGAAAACGAACTTTACAACCTCGGCAGGGGTGGGTTAGTTGTGGAGGTGGGAGGGAAGGGATGGTAAGGAGAAAACAAAGGAGGAGGCAACAATGCTCAAAAGGAAATGTACTCATTACCTTTCTCATGTAATATGTAACTATAACCCCTCTGTACGGCATTTCTACAATAAAAAGGTACAAGAAAAGATGTCACGACTTTAGTGAAACCTGCAATCTTATTTAGAAGTTTTTTTTTCCTTCAAGAATCTTTTGAAGAAACATTGAGAGATAAGAAACATAGGTGTACTCTTGAAACATATTATATATATATATATATATATACATATATTTATATGTTAAAGAAAGCCTGAGATATTTCAGTTTAATATTTAAAATTTATTTATAGGAGTTTAATATGCCAGGCCTATTAGGCATTAAAACAATAGCAGAATAATACAGTCTTTACAATGCTACTTTTAAATATTTTTTTTAAAGAAACACATTTAAAACTTCTGTTATTGTGGAGTCTTACCATATGGATGGGATATGGATTTATACTTTATTTATTCAACCAAGAGCTATTTAAATTATCTTCGATAACCAAGTACATCATAGTTGTTAGATATCAAGATAAATGAAACATGGCCTTTAATATCAGAAATTTTATTTAGTTATAGTGATATACTATTATATTTATGATATGATCGTCCAGAAAATAAGGTGAAAACATTATTTAAAATACTAATGGGTCATCTAATAGAATCTACTTGTAGGAAGGAAGTCAAGTGAACCTTTGATCTTCACAATCCTGTCTCTTCCTAAATCTGCCTGTAGGTTCTCTTTATATTAGATTCCATTGTAGGTGCTCTTTATATTAGATTCCATTCAGAATCCTGTTAGAGGAATGTTTTGTGATATTCAGAGGAGAAATAAGTAGGCTTAGAAAAGTCTGATCAAGCTTCAAAATATTATATTCAATAAGTATTTATTATATATATATGAAAAATATCATAGTCTCTTCAATAAAATAGTTAATAAGTTCCTCAAGATGCAAATATAAAGTTTTCTAATTGAGAGATCTATGGCTTAGTTCTATTATAACAGCTTATCACTTTATCAAGAGTAGGACTCATAGGTACCTATCTCTTGATTATTCCCGATTGGTTCTAGAGCCCCTGAAGATATCTAATTCCCAAATGCCCAAGTTCTGTACAAAAATTGTGCTGTGTTTGCATATGATCTATAAATATACTCCTAAATTTATTGTGTATTTGGTATTCTAAGTACTCCATATATAGAGAGTAGAGTACTATGTATACAGAATACTCTCTTTATATAGAATACTTAGAATACCTAATGCAATGTAATTGCTGTGTCAACAGATATTACTCTGTGTTATCTACAAAATGATTATAACATATAAAATCTGTTTATGAGAAATAAAATTGATTACAAGAAATAAAATCTAGCACAGTTTTTGAAAATTTTTGATCTATATTGTTCAATCTTTATTATTCTCTACAATTATCTGGTTCACTAATTTCTGTACCTTTTATTGGTGATCATTATGAGTATTGAGTTTTAAAGGTAGGAATGGTATTCTACATGTGCAGAACTTCATATGGGACATATTTTGCCCTGATAAATATTAATTATTCAGAGAGCTAATACATTACAGAAAAGGAGATTAGTATATGGTTCCATTAGTAAAAGGATGGCATATTTTAAATGTCTCTTACTGTGTTTTAAGAAGGTGTTGTTTTGTCCATGTAATCCACGAATTAGTGTCTAATTGACTTTGGACACTTTGTGGTGTCATTCTGCACCTGATAGGTTTTGTGGTTGTGATAAGACTAAGAGGGAAGAGGAAGAGATAAAGGAATTTAATACATTCAGTAAATTGCTGAATGGATAGAGACTTTATTCTTACTGGTTAACAAGTTATGAATTAAGGCTCAAGAATCTATTCACCTCTTATCTCCAGGCTAGTATATCTGTCCAACAAATGAGCTGCTTCTCAAAGCTCCTATTTTAAAAAAATTCTATTTAAAACAATCTTGTTTTTGTGTTACATAACATTTACAAATCAGGGCTTCTCTCATTCAATGCAGTTATTTGCAGTTCTTTGTTTCTTAGGAAAATGCTCTTCTCCTTGGTGTCTTTGTAAAATATTTTTTTTTAAAAACATTAAATCTGTAAGTTTGAGGACATAATTTAGACATAGAACTCTTGCTTAGCATGCATTAAGTCTTAGGCTCAACCTTACCACTATAAATAAATTTATTATTAATAATACCCAAAGTAGTACAAATCACCATTTATGTTTTGTTTTGTACAGGATAAAGTTGTTATTTTTAGCTAATAAGTTATAGCTGTATAAATTGTAGATTCATAATGAAAGTAAAACATCTCAATTGTTTTTATATTTTTCTTTTTTGTACATTTTTATTGTAAAAATACTGTACAGAGGGGTTACAGTTACATGAGCAAGGTAATGAGTACATTTCCTATGGAGCATTAGTGCTCCTCCTTTGTTTTACCCCTGCCATCCCTTCCCACTCACTTCCACAACTACCTGTCCCCGCCTCCCCGCTCCCTCCCCTCGCCCCCGCAACCTCCCTCCCCTGCCCAAATTGTAAAGTTCGTTTTCAGCAGTGTCTTGCACACCTCATTGTTACAATGGGTCAACCTGTATCCCTATTTAAACACTTTTTTTTTTCCCTTCCCCTCCCCAAATTAGAGAAGTGTATGTACAAGACGCAGGGCACTGATCAAATACATGAAAACAGGGGTTATACCATAGGGGAGGAACAGAACCCCAAGATAGGGACACAAATTTCCATCTGATACACTTTTGAGTAGAGGTCCTGAAAAATGAGAGGAAATCCATTTCTGTACGATCTTTGAGGGGTAGGCAATTAGTTTGTTAGAAAAGGAGGCAGATGTAAAATTAGTTTAGTAGTTATAGAGTAGCTCACGTTCTTCAAACTCATTTCTGTTGTCTTGGACATTTGTGCTTCTCCTTCCACAATTTACTTTTTGAAGCTTGAGCCTCAAGAGATGTGTTGAATGTTAATATCTTTGCATGGCTACTTAAAGATAATAAACCGATCATTGAAAAAAAATAAACGGTCATATATCTTGCAAGGATTATAGTTAGAGGCTGGCTTTTGAGAGTTGATTATGATTAGATGAAACACTTACAGCGAAAGGGTGTGGTTGGTTTGGAGTCCTTATAATTAGAGCAAGAATTTCTTTTTATGAGAGGACACAGTGATGAGGTAGCTGCCTGCAATTTAGAATAAGAAAATTCAGTAGACATTGGAATAGGCAGCCTTGATTTTGGAATGCCTAAGCTTCCAGATCTGTAAAAAACAATTTCTAATTTTATATGACTCCACTTTGAATTTCAAGGAGACAAGGTGAAAAGAAAGTTAACAGCCAACTCAGTTCTCTTAAACTTACACCAATTTTGTGCATTTCTGTAAGAAGTTTGTCACCTTATTGGTTTATTTAAATCTATAGAGTAATCTTTCCCTTTGTTTTTCTTTCTAGAATAAGACCAGTTTCAAGACAAAACAAGATATTCTGAATAAAACAAACACTATTACCTTCTAGTTGAACTCAAGAAAAATAATTTTAATTTAACAGCAACTATAGTCGTTGCAACCTACATTCTCATTTAGTATATTTACAGTATTGCCCTAAAGCAAAATGCAGACCGTAAACATTTCTTTCATTTTTGATAAATTTTCTTTGGACTTAATTACCAGCGTTTGTGTTTCAAAAGTCTAGAATTTAATATTCCAGATGGCCACACTTCAGTGATGCTGGAAGAGTTTGACCAATTTGTGTAACAAAACAGTAATATTCTGTCTTAAATAGATTTAAGAAAAAAAGAAAAGAAGGTCCAGGTGCTGATAATTTTTTCACCTTTATGAATATATCAGAATTAAAATAGGCATCTTGGTGAACTGCTCACAGGTGTTTGGCAGAAGTGCTAGCAGTTTACTTACCAGGATGAAACAGGAAGAACATGAACAGCACAACCTGGCATGCTTCCTGGGCTTACCTGAGTATGTCAAAACAATGAAAATGCCCAGATAGTCATGAAGCTTTACAAAGGTGCCAGAAACCTTGTAACATTTCTCAAGCTCGGCACTTTTCAAAAACAAAATGTGTAGCAGGCAAAATTTAAAATACATAATTGATAAAATATGAATATGAATATATGCATGAATCTGCATGAACAAAGTAAGGCATTCTCTGTTAGTATACTACATAACTTGTGGAAGTACCCAGTTGATTTTAATTACAAGAAGGAAGTGGTAATGATTTTCTTCTTTGAAACTTTAAAATCTATGTGAGACAGCTCTGAACAAATCAGGGTTATACAGTCACCTTATCAGGCCTGGCCAGGTTGATATTTTCCTCTTATCTATGCTGAATTGCAGCAGCCAGCTCACCCAAGCCCACCTCTAGATTCTTCTTGTATAGTAATAGGTAGCATCATGGATCATCTCCTCTCTCTATTACCAGATTGGTCCCAGATCAGCATCCTCATTGATTCCTGCAGAGAGCTCCTTGAAGCTCTTGGCTCAGTATCTGGACCACAGGAGGAAATGGTGGGCAGTATTACCACACTCTGATGTGAACTTACTTTCTGGCAAGTAACTTTGTCCACTTTAGCTATAGGAATTTTGAGTAATATTCCAATGTCTTTTTTTGGGGGGGGGGTCTGGTCATGGGGCCTGAACTCTGGGCCTGGGCGCTGTCCCTCAGCTCTTCAGCTCAAGGCTAGCACTCTACCACTTGAGCCACAGCGCCACTTCTGGCTTTTTTTCTTTTTGCTTATGTGGTGCTGAGGAATCGAACTCAGGGCCTGATGCATGCAAGGCAAGCGCTCTACCACTGAGCCACCCTCCCAGCCCCTCCAATGTCTTATAGTCATCTCATCTGTTAATAAAGTGGCCGTCTAATTCTGCTAGGCTTAAGGGATTCTGTAATATGGCCAGCAAACAACAGAATACAACAAGGGAAGAGAAATAATTAAATTGCCTACTAATGGGATGCTTAATTGAAGTATCTCGATGTATGGGCATTTTAATGAGAATTTTCACTATGCCAAAGACAGATAGTACTGTATTTTCCCTAGATATAAATGGAAATACTTTTCTTGTTGAGACTCATACAAAGATTTGAAAAATGAATTACATAATTATGCATATATATTAGCTTCAGATCTCACAGTGATTAGGATGTCAATGGACTATTAACTTCACTGCTGTGCCATTGATTAAAGCAAGTAAATAGGTAGGATACCACTGACAAGGTTGGTGTAGAAATTATTGCAAAGTGAGCACTTCATGTCTGAAATAACTCTTTCTCTCTCTCTTTCTCTCTCTCTCTCTCTTGTGAATCTAGTTTGTTTAATTGCTTGTAGTTGTACATGACATGCTACTTGGCAATGTGAGTTCATAATGAAGGAATTCAAGGGCCTGGATTAAATCCAGTCCCCATAAAATGTAGACTGAAAACTCTGGAGTTTAGCACTGATGCTGAATGATATAAAAATCCTAGAATTTATACATTCTCACAAGAGTACCAAGATAGTGTGATTCATCTTGACACATCATGAGTTGGTCAAAGTAATTCTAACAATTTAATTATTATAAGGAAGTATTACACAATATAATCTAAATTATATGCTTACTTATATGGAGAGGATCGTTGTCTTGCGTAAGAAGTACTATGGCTCTTTTGCCTTTCATTTCAAACATTCATTCCTTTTGTATAAAACCTACAAAGCTGCTATGTATCAGCATGAAAAATGGACCATGCTTATTTTATTTATTTATTTATTTATTTTTGTTGGTCGTGGGGCTTGAACTCTGGGCCTGGGCGCTGTCCCTCAGCTCTTCAGCTCAAGGCAAGCACTCTACCACTTGAGCTACAGTACCACTTCCGATTTTCTGGTGGTTTATTGGAGATAGGAGTCTCACAGTCTCTCTTGCCCGGGCTGGCTTTGAACCGCGATCCTCAGATCTTAGCCTCCTGAGTAGCTAGGATTACAGGCGTGAGCCACCAGCGCCCGGCTACCATGCTTATTTTATATATTTAACCTCCCAGAATAAAATGGTTTAAATTTTTTCTGCCATAAAGTATAGCTATTATTTTGAATAGTTTACAAATAAAATACATTCCACCATATACTAAAACTCCATTAACACATTTTAGCACATTTTAGCACTTTTTTTTCCTTAAGGGTTGTTACAAAAATCACCATGAGAAAAATGAGGAAGGGGGTAACAAGTTAGATAAGAAATGTAATCACTATCTTACTTATGTAACTATAACCCCTCTGTATATCACCTCGACAAATAAAACTAAAATTAACAAAAGCAAAAGGCAAAACCAGCCACCAAAGTTAGCCTGCACTATACAGCAAGAACCTGCCTTAATTTTTAAAAATAAATCATTATGACTTTAGCTTTTTCCTATTATTCCATAAAGCAAAAATATTTATCATATTTAACATACTTTTGGTGTATTTTCCTAATTGTCATGCTATGGGTACATATATTTAGGTATTAATGTCAGTAGAATTTTAAAATGTTTGAAAAAATAGTAGGACATAGTTTCTATGTTAAGTTGGTTAAAAATATTGTAGTGATGTCATGTGTATCTTAGAAATGAGGTACATTCTTGTTTTTAAAAACATACATGCACACACACACACACACACACACACACACACACACACAAATTACAACATCCTTAGCCACATCCCTATCCAGTGAATATCTACAAATTTGTAATTTCACTGACTCTCAGTTGCTGATGCTCTCTGATATATCTTCTGTTTAAATTGGAGACCCTTTCTGATTCTTTTCTGTGCTCTAACAGGAAATTAAACTCTGTTTCCTTGTCTACACAAAAGCCATATTGATCAAAATCCCATTGACAGCAGTCATGGTTTGCAATGGTGTTTACTAAAATTTTAGGTGGCTGTTTATTTCATAAAACTATCAACAACATACAGAGTGACATGCAGATATGGCCATATTTAACAGCAGGAATTATGAAACACTTTTAGCCACAAGCATAAGCACAGACACAAACAATGTGCACTTCATGCAGAACAAATCACTGCTTTTGAAACATGAGGCCTAAATACAGATGTCAGCCAGGCATTCATTGAAATCCTTGAGAGTCAGAAGTGGCTTTCAAAAATCTCTATTGAAGAGCTTTTTAGAACAGATCAGTTTCTGTGAATAGAATTTAGTTAACAGAAGTATTTTTGTCCTTGCTTAGAAAACACTAGTGTGGGAGGGAGTTACAGGGTACCAATGTTAATTTAAATACTTATGCATCAGAAAATTCATCAGCTAAACGTAGTGTATTCACAAGAGAAGTTCAAGTATTGAAGATAAATAAAAGTTATAGATTCTGTATCTGAGCGATTCAGAGGAGCTTATGAGAAGACAAACAGTAGTTAGTTACTTTGATGTGAGGTGGATGAAAGAATGGGTAACATAAAGGAAACTACAGAGGTTGGGGATGATGGGTGATATATAGACACAAGTTCTACAGGGAGAATGACAGTGGCAAAAGATGAATTCTGAGAGACTTCCTAGAGTAAAAGGACATAGATGTTAGATAATGAGTGAGCTGAAATCATTAGTGTGCTGTTCATCGGCAGTGATTTTATTTTATAACAAAACAAATAAAGTTTGTTGGTAATTGATAATGTGGGTTGAATGAATACCTTTTCACCAACAAACTGTTTGCATTTTCTTTAGAAATTAAAAATTTGGGGAGAGAAAAATAAAACTGTTCTATGATTTTTTTGTTTCAAAATTTATAACATATTCCAAAACATATGTTTAAAATGTTTTGGAGAAGAATTTCTCTGTACTATACAGCTTTATGATCATATGTTACTGGCTGCATATGAAAATGGAAATTTCATTTTAGATATTCACTTTTAGAGATACTCTGGTCTGTGAATATAGCAGGTGTCCTTTGTGTGAGATTCCCTTTATCTCTTTATGGAATAAGTGTTAAAAGGAAAATGACCTCGAACTATGAAAATTCAAAACATCAAATTGTTCTACAAAATCAACACTTACCAAATAAGCAGTTAAGAAATCTATGCACTAGTTTTCTGCTCAGAAGAGTCTAGAGGCTTTTAATTTTCATGCACAGAAATACTTATTCACCTAAGTTATATTATGCAAAATAATCCTTTAGCTATTTTATTTGGAAAAAAAGCTTTAGCATTCTTTTCATAAGATTTAAATGTTTTATTTTTTTCATGTGGCCTCGGGATCGTCAATGGTAGAACCGACATTATTAGTATAAATAACTGAAATAACTTCTATTCAAGAAAGTGTGTTTTTTTTTGAACTGCAACTAGGCAGACTCTTAAATCCAGCTGCTACAGCAACCAAAGATTCAAGCACAGATTGTTCAAACTACATATCAAAAGTCATAGGTGGCAAGAGACAAGTCTATTCCAATGAAAGAAGTTAGTTTCATTTCAATGATAGCACCTGTCATGCCTCAAAATCCTTAGTCTCCCTTTCTGGGTAACACCTGTTAAAATGATGTGCCAAAATATAAATATTTAAATCTCCAGTAAAGTCTTCCTTATCCAAAAACTTAAGTTGTATTGCATTCACTGGCAACAGAATCAGTGATTGGAAAGGCACTTGGAGTACTGAAATCTACTTTGATGGGGAGAATGTGCAAAGACAGAACATTGCACTTACTAAATGCTCTCCTGTGTTAGGAATGACAGGAGAGATTTATGGTTATAGCAGTAGTTCCAAGCTGATGGAGTTTGGCAGAAAATATTCCTCATTCTATCTCCATACCAGGATGGAGTCTATCCCATCTTTTAATCTAGATTTCATTCCTTTGGAAATAAACATTCTATCTATATTGTAGAGTTCCTGTTCATTTTAGATGGAAGAAAAATTGCATTGGGGAAATGTATTTCTAATATTCCATCACTTACTGACAGGGATACAGGCTGAGCAATGCATCCTTAGGCAATTTCACTATTGTGTAAAAATCATAGACTATGCTTATATAGAATCAAGTAGCTTAGCTTAACCCTCTATGTGTAGGCTACATATTATTATTTATTGCTCCTAGGCTACAAATCTCGACTGCATACAACCCTTCTGAATACTGTGGTTCACATTAAAACAATATATTTATGGATCTAAATAGAAAGAAACTACCGTAAAAATGTGACACAAAAGAACTAAAACATCATGTAATGATATAGGACACTATCAGGAATGAAGCCAGGAAGACTGGATGTCACTTTCAGGGTATAATTACTGCAACCACTATAGACCATCATAGGAGCATATTACATTTAGAACACACTAAATATTTAGAAATCATTTCCTCAATATCAAATTGACCTTCAGTCGGTTTTTAACCTCAAAAGGATTAAGCTCATCTTAAACATTTGCCTTTTGTGTGATAACTGAAATTAAAAATTACATTCATTGTAAGTCTTACTCAAATTAATTTGTATTTATTGTGAGGTTCTTCTTGTCATAGCCTATGACAAACACAGACTTTTTGACTTCCACATCTTCTTAAAGAGTCCCACCCCTCCACTTCCTCCTTTTTTTTCAGAAATATGTCTATGATATTTTGTTTGTGGTTTTCCTTCCTTTTCATCACATATTTAATTATAAGGTGATATTGTATAATTTTGGGATAGAACTCATATTTTCAGTCCCTTTAAGGAGCTTATTGAAGCTTAATAAACTCTTGATGTGAATTTTCACAGAGATTCTTATTTTAATGTTGGGTAATTTTCTTATCCTTACTTTTACTTCAGCTGTACATTCTTGTCTCAGTTCTGATAATCCAGGAGTGAAATCTTTAGGAGTTCTTTAGTGTCATCATCATTTTCCCATCTCAGTTTCAATCAGGTTTCAAATCTTCTCATACTTGGCAAATCCACTGAAGATTTAGATGAACCTCTAAGTGTTTTCTTCCATATGTAATTAGTGTAATTTTGGTGCCTCACACCATAACTGAGAAAAATTGTTTGTACAAAAGTCAACATTGTAACCCCATTGTGATTGTGTTACTATCTTTTCTCAGCTCTTTCTAATTTTTCTTTTTTTAATTTTAAGAATGAACTTCATTTTTTATTTTATTAATTTTATACATTATTTTTATTGTTACGGTGATAAACAGGGGGATTACAATTACATAAGCCAGATAAAGAGTACATTTCATCAACCCAGATGCCCCACTACAGATGAATGGATCCAAAAATTGTGGTATCTATACACAATGGAATATTATGCAGCCATTAGAAATGACAAAATAATGGCATTTGCAGGGAAATGGATTGAGCTAGAAGAAATCATGTTGAGCGAGGTAAGCCAAGAGCAAAGAGACAAATGGTACATGGTCTTCCTGATAAGTGCATGTTAAATCCAAAATGTTAGGTGATACGACAAAATTAACAGGACTTAAGAAACAAAGAACTTCCACTCATCTGGTTGAACCACTACTAAATAACCCCATGCTGCTGATCACATTTATGGTGTATATGTGTATGCCGTTATATGTTATAGACCGTGATAGACAATTTGCTCCAGGAAAGTTAGAATGAATTTGTGACTTTAAATGAGCATCACTATCCCACAATACTGTGAAATTTGGGAAATTATGTAATCACTTAATAACATTAAAGAAAAACACAAGAAAACTAGAAGTGGCGCTATGGC
>NW_012267219.1:23233814-23254236 GCF_000151885.1 Dipodomys ordii | reverse complement strand
AATAGGTGAGCAAAGGAATCCTTACACTGTAGGCTTTACAAACTGCTCTAACATATTGATCCCTTTGTTGGATCAAGAAAGATAGGGTTGCTCTTCTTAATAGCACATGGAACTTTCTCCAAATAAGTAGAATGTTAGTACCCTAAATTGAGCAAATACAACAAATGAAATTAATTCTCTGTATTCTATTTGACCATGGTGAGAAAAAGTTACTGCTATTCAACAGCAAAAAAACTGAAGAATAAACAACACTTTGTTGAGTGATGCACAGTTCATTGACTAAATAAGGGTGACTCTAAATGTTTCTAAGTCTGATGAAAATAAAAAAAATCCTACCAAAATTTTTGAGATAGAGCAAAGTCAGTCCTAAGGGGTAAATTTAATGCTAGCATAAAAATGTAAAGAGAGTTATCAAATATAAGCACAGCAGGGCAAATCAAGCTCCTAGTAAAACAAAAACCAGAAAAGAATGCCAAAATTATCATATTGAAAAAAAGAATAAAGCTCATGGCAGGTATCAGTGAGTTAAAAGCCACAGAATCTATACAATAAATTGAAGTTTATTCTTTGTAAAGATAAGCTCACCGAAAGCTGTTGAATAACAAGGTTAGGGGAATGAGAAAGTGAGAGTAAGAAAATAGGTCAATCTAATTAAAGTATAGCTTATGAATCCATGAAAATCAAGGATAAATTACTTGGAATAATTAACAAGAGGATGACAGAGAGTTAATATTGTTAAAATATTTTATTAACGGTTGTGAAGTTGAAGCAATTAAAGGGATACGGTAGAAGAGGCAGAGTAATGGAAGGGTATGTCTGATCAAGATACACTGAATTCATGTATGGACATATTCAAATGACATTAAGTAGGGGAACTAATTGAAGATATTAAAAATGGGGGAAAATAATTGAGAATCTCATGTCCCATCTAACTTAAAAAAGGTAGGAAAAGAACCAAACTAATAAAACCAGAAATAAAAAAGGTATCACAGGAAATACCAATGAAATCAGAAAAACAGCTAAAGAATATTTTTGAAAGCCTATATTCAAATAAGCTGATACATATGGAAGATATTGGAGCATTTCTAGAGGAATCTGCTCTACCAAAATTGAACTAAGATATAATCAACTTACATAGATCTACAGCAAGCAAGGTGATTGAAGTATTAATAATCTCCAAAGAGCCAGGCACTGGTGTAATCCTAGCTTCTCAGGAAACTGAGATTTGAGGATCAGCGTTTGAAGCCAGCTTCATCAGAGAAGTCCTTCTGAGAATCTTAAGTTCAATTCAAAATCCATTCAAAAGCCAGAAGTGGAAATGTGGCTCGAAGTACTAGAGGTCTAGCCTTAAGCAAAAATAGCTCAGAGAGAGTGCCCAGACCCTATAATCCAGTGGATTCACTGCTGAATTGTACTAATTTTAAATAAGAACAAATACTAATAGACCTTAAACTCTTCCTTGAAATTGAGAATGTCAATTATCAAACTACTTGTATAAGCCAGTATTATACTCATATACAAAATTAGACAGGCAAAATCAGAAAGAGAATTGTAGCCCACTTTAATGAACATATATGGAATTTCAATAAAATAGTTGGGAACCAAATTCAATACCACAATAAAAAGATCACAAAGCACAATCAAATTTCTTTCATCCCCAAAGTGCAAGAATGGTTCAACATACATAAATCAATCAATGTAATATAGCAAATAAACAGAATCAGAGACAAAAAAATTTTGACTGCAGCAGAAAATACTTTTGAAAATAAAACAGCATTCTTTTATGATAAAAGCTCTGAAATAAAAAGAATGAACTTCAATATACTAAAGGCCATATATGTAAAGCCCATATACCTCATACTAAGTAGGGAAAAACTGAAATAATTTCCCATAGTTAGGAATGCCATAAGGGTAAAGTTGTTGAAAGTCTGCAATGTGTATATGTGGAAATATCGCAGTAACCCTCCCATATTATACTTGTATGCTAAGTTAAAAACATAAAATAATAAAAAAGATAAATATTGAAAAAGGAAATGTTTAGATAAATCCTATGGTGTTATAAGAATGCTGATCTGCAATAAAGGGAACATTTTGGAGGAGGAGCCAAAAAATTTATGACCTCACACCTCCTGTAGTGACAGAAGACTTTTATTGATTGTCCTAAAAGCTTACTTAGAGTCCTGTGTCAGATCATAAATAATTCTAACATTTTGTCTGCACCACCAAACAAAGCTGCAACCCTGTCCTTGAACTTGGCCTTGACTTCTTTATGAACAATAACAAACTTTTGTGCATTGGGCAACAAATAATTTAATGAATTCTATCCCTTTTTTTCCCTTCAAAATCTTAGTTCTTGTACAAGGGCCTGACTGTTGCCCAATAGCCATCACTGATGCTCCATTTACTTCACTTTACTTCTCCTTTTGTAAAGTAATATACAAAGGGGTTACAGTTACAGAAGTCAGGGAAGCAGTAAACTTCTCTTTGAACAGTGTCACCCCCCTCCCTTATTTCCTCCTAGTATTTTCCCTCCTGGCCCCCTCTCCTTCCCCAAATTGTACAGTTCATTTCCAACATATAATCTAGCACATATCACTCTGATGGTCAATTTTTACAGTCATTAATCACTATTAATTTTATTTCCAGGAAAATCACTTGGTGTGACCTCTTACTGACATTAGCAATGGGATATTTTTTATTCTCAGTGTCCTTGATGACCAAAACACAGATTAAATCAAGCACAAGAAAAAAAAATGAAGCTAGGAAAAGACTCAGTAATCATGAGATTAATGAGCTTGAAAACTGTAACAGCACATTATTTAAATAAAGCACAGTAAACGCATAAACCAGTAACATAGTTATTTAATTTTAATTATCAAATATGGACTATATATGATTATATGGCAGTGATAGTACTGTTTACATCATCTCACCATACACAAATGAGAGATGACTTGTGCTACAGTTTTATAATAGCTACCATATCACTAGGTGACAGGTTTTTTTTTTAGTCCAAGTAAAGTATTCTAAGATAACTGTCATACACACAGAGTCTGTCATTAGCCATGCATTCTTGTAAAGCATGTGGCTATGAATATTTTATCTGATGTACTTCTTTGCCTTTGAAAGAGCCTTTTGAAAAATTAGGGAGGCTAACACTCTCACCAGTAAATACAACAAAAATAGATTTTTTTTTGAAGTTTGTACAGTCTTTAAATCATCCTGTTGGATGATGATGGTGAAATCATTCCAGCATGGTATCTCTGTAGGATGGGTTAGTATGAACAGAAGGACACAATTAAAGCTCTGGAACCATGACTGTCTCATCAGTCACATTAGCTTCATATGTAACTATTTTGGTAAGTTTGGCTTTCCAACTATTGTGAAACACTTTCTGAAATAGAAACATTTCTAAAACTGTAGTTTAGATGGTCGAGTATTTACTTTGTAGATAGTGACATTAATAGTGACAGTAACATCGACATGAAAACTTTGAGGTTAATATATTTTCCTTTCTGATTTTAAGTAATGTGTTTTATAATGCTTTCCATTATAGCAATGGCTTGTTACCACTTTAATACACTTTCTCCAGACTCTGAAAAATATTCTTTCCTTTGCATAAATCAAAGGCAGAAAGAGGTAATCTCTACATTGCCTTTCTGGTTATTGCATGCAGGCATTGGGGAGGTATTTTGGATGAATTGGGTCTCATATCCACTGATACATGAGCTGGAGAAAAATCAGTGCTACTTAAAGAAACCTACAGTTTTACTATTGTCAAACCAAACATTGTAGAAAGCTAAGTTGAAAAGGTAAGGGAAAGCTTATTCAGGTTATTAAAGGGAAGGAAAATAAATAGAATTTCCTTGAACTCATTGTCAGATAAGCACTGATATGAACTAAAGGAAAAAATTTAAGGATTTTAGGGCTGAAGTTTATCAACGGATATATCTAATATATGGATGTTTTATTCTGTTATAGGCATCCATGCTTGACAACTGACTTTGCCAGGAGGAAAAGTAAATTTCTTTGTCTTCATGACATAAGGTAGTGTTCTAGTGTGGGGCAAGTTTAGCTTAATTGAAGTTAGGCCGTTACCTCCCTAACAGAGCGTCTGAATAGTAGGGCCTCTAGATTCTACCTCCAGAGATTCTTATTTTTGTATCCACATTTGTCCATAATTGAGTGAAAATTGATATAAAGAATGGTATGTTACATGGTTTGATGTATGTGGTAGAGGGTATGAGGCAAAGAACCAGTCATGAAAGGCCTTGTATATGACACAACATTGGGTATAGAAATATGGGTATTAATGTTTCAGCTAGTTCTACAGTTCTATATAAAAGGAGCAGTGACTGCTTCTAAATCAGAAGGGGGCAGTTTTTAATTTCGAGTTTAACTTAAACATGATTGTAGCAAGACTGCAGTTTACTGCATATACGTGAGATATAATGCCATGAAACAATTTAGAAACAAGTCTGTACTTGAACAACTCATTATCCTGAAAGCATGTTATATGCATGGACATTCACTGTTGCTGTGTTGTGAAAATTTATATTGTTGCTGAAAAATATGTCATATGCTTTGGTGTATAAACTTATTTATTTAGAGATAACTATTTGGTTTAGGACTAATGGCAAGATTTTGCAGAAATAAACAGGATAAATGTAAAATGGGAAAGGAAAATTATGCATCAAAATCACTATTAAAGATTTATGTGTCGGGTCTGGGAAGGTGGCTCAGTGGTAGAGTGTTTCCCTCTCAAGCACGACCCTGGGTCTTCAGTACCCTATCAGCAGAAAAGAGCCAGAAGTAGTGCTGTGGTTCAAGAGGTAGGACATTACAGCCTTGAGCTGAAGAGCTGAGGGACAGTGCCCAGGCCCAGAGTTCAGTCTCCACGACTGACAAAAATAAATAAATAAATAAAGATGTATGTGTCTCAAAATTTTATCAAATTAAATCTAGTATGCATTAACATGTAACGCATATATGCAGAAGTAATTAAGGCTTAATTCTATGAATAGTAATGATTAGATTTTATATTATTAGAACTTCAGTCAATATAATTCAGTATAATATTTTGATACACATATATTAAGGAAGGTCATGGAAAGGAAGTTATTTGAAAAATACTATAAAATTGGAAACAAAACTATACCAACCTTAACAAATGGAGATGCATCCCATGAGATGGTAAAATTGAGTATAAAAAGTATCATTTGTAGCTGGGCCCTGGGCTTATACCTATAATCCTAGCTACTCAGGAGGCTGAGGTCTGAGAATCGTTGGTTGAAGCCAGCCTGGGCTGAAAATTCCCCGTGAGACTCTTATTTCCAATTAAGCACTCAAAAACTAGAAGTGGAACTATGGTTCAAAATGATAGAGACATAGACTTGAGCAAAAGAACTCAAAGACAGGGCCCAGGCCCTGAGTTCAAGCACCATGATCAACCACCAAAAAAAAAAACAAAGGCTTCATTTAGGGAAAAGGAATACATATTTTATCTATATAATATGTGTACATTGCCATTGTATATATTGGTAGAATTCTAGCATGTTTTATGTTTTAAGGCTGAGGTAGGACATAATTCATATTCAAAAGGATAAATGCAAGAGACTATCTAAGAAAATACAAATTGTGGATGTAGTACTGAGTATGTTATTAGAAAGTAGTCCAAATCAAGGCAGTGAGGCTAGTTGTTTTTATGTTTCATGATGAGAAAATGGATCAATGTCATAGAAGAGAAATTTAGAAACAATTATGCATTTGGCAGACTACTGGTTCAATTAGTCACTACTTTATTTAGAAATGATGAAAACTCACTAGATACACTATATTCTCAATATAGTTAGCATATCCATGTTTCAGCCAGCTGTAGAATTCTCAATAAATCAGCAACTGTAGTATGAGTTATCACGGCTTTTTCAAACTCAGTATACTGGACCTATTACCCTAAGGGGCACATTTGGATGTAAAACCTAGGGTTGAAGCCTGTGGAATCTGTTCAAATTGGAGAAACTACTAGTTCCATGATTACTGACTAATCTCTTACTCATAGTTGCCACAAAATTTCTTTGGGAATATTTTCTTATGTGATTTGTTCCAATTATTGTTACAGCTCATTATTAAGACATTTCATTATTATCAATTATGATAATCAAATATGTTCTGAATATTTCACATTTCCCTTAATTTGTCACATACTAGAATATTGTATTTCAAGAAGGCCAATGTTACTCCTTTTCCAATTAACCAACAAAATGCTGGACTGGAGATGTAGTTCAGAAGTGTGCCAGCTATGAGCAAGAAAGCTAAGCAAGAGTGCAAAGGCTCTGAGTTCGAACCTCAATATCAGCACTAAAATCATAATAATGATAATAATAACAATTAATAAAAACAGAAATGAAGGTCTAGTCCTTCTGCACTTTATAGAATTAGGTGCTTATTGGATTGGAAACTGGATTTCTTTTTCTTTTCTTTTCTTTTTTTTTTTTTGGTAGGTTGTGGGGCTTGAACTCTGGGCTTGGGCACTGTCACTGTGCTCCTCAGCTCAAGGAGTGCACTCTACCACTTGAGCCACAGCACCACTTCTGGTTTTCTAGTGGTTTATTGGAGATAAGAGTCTCACAGACTTTCCTGCCCTGGCTGGCGTTGAACCGCGATCCTCAGATCCCAGCCTCCTGAGCAGCTAAGATTATAGGCGTGAGCCACCAGCTCCCGATGAAACAATGGATTTCTTTAACATGATGCTAAAAAGTAATAAACTATAATGATGAAGTTCATTAAATTTATTACATTAAGTATAAAATGTCTATGACACAAACCTAAATGCACAAAGTTAAAGGGTGAAATAAGTGTAGAAAATGCAGTAATGGAAAAATAGAGTTCAGAATTCAATGAAGCATACACAGACAAACAAGAAGAATATGGAAAAATCTAGAAAATCTGATCAATAATATGTGGAATCTTTATTGTCTAGTAACTGACAAAAGCACTTGATTGTTTTAAGAGGCAATAGGACACAATGATAGATCACAGTGGAACAGTTTTTTCTCATTATGTATTGACAAGCATTAAAAAGTCTTACAATAACAAGTGGTGACAATTGCATGGTCGTTTGAGAAAAATTACACACCTGTCACTTTGACAACATATAATAAATCTGAGAACAGATCCTCAATTAGCAAGTAACGGCTCTGTTTTGGTATGTACCTCAGAGAAGTGTGGCTCATGCACAAAAAGATAGAGGTGGCAGATGTTTATAATAATATTCTTAATAATATGGAAAGTTTAAATAAAATGTCATTTTTTATTTGCCATAAAATTTACAAAACTAATATCTTATTTATGGTGGTATATGATGCATAGAATCACATTTCAAGAAAGACATGAGTGGAAAGAACAAGTTGCAAAATAGTCCCTTTATGTTCATTAAAATGTTTTTCATGTGTACTTATGTTATATTTCCTTATAGATATTTTTCCACTTCAAGGTAAGTACGTTTTTTCAAGGTCCATCCTACAAAATGGTTTGGAAGGTGGTCCCTAAGCAATATCCATTCCTCCCTTCCTTCCTTCTTTCATTCATTCATTCACAATTATGCTTTAAGACCTCTTGAAAATAAATCAGAGGAAAAAGCAAATGGACAAGCAGAACTTTTACCAGAGTCAAAAATTGATTGTTTGTGATCATATCTAGCAAAAGAAAAAGAAAATGGGATGAGATTGACTCAGACTAATGTATATCCTTAGACTAGCATTTGACTCAATATTTATGTCACTTCATAAATGTAACAATAAAAGTTTCCAGGGAAAGGTAAATTTAACATAGTAAATTTTATGTTCGATATATTTTAACACATTTAAAATAAAAATAACTACTGGCACAGTTTATAGTTAGCTTTTAAAGTGTGTGTGTGTGTGTGTGTACACACCTATGGCTTTTTGGTGCATGTGCATTAGTACTTCAGTGCCTATAGAGATTTAGTTAAGCTTCCCGTTGAACACTTCCTCATTGATCTAGAAGCTGAAACAGCAGGAGCTTTCACTCTGTTTACTCTTCACTGGAAGAAACCTCACACACTCTCTTTGTCTCTTAATGTCAATGAAATAAAATTTGCATTTTACTTCTTTTGTCTTTTTTGCAGGGGAGACAGTGTCATTTGTCCCTTTCTAGTTAGAGGTCTGAAAACTCTGGAGGCACATAACAGAACAGAAGAGATAAATACTTTAGCTGTTGAAATGTATTAACTATAGTTCTTTGCGCTACATCCTGAAGATTGTGTAGCAGGTCAATTTCTGTGCCTGAGAGCTGGGAAGATTCCTTGGAGCTAGTATGTGCAGTTGGACGTGGTCTTTCACAGTAGCTTGGTGAAAAGGTTTGGATGGAAGAAGTGACCTTGGCATTTGTTAACAAGAGCAGAGGAATGCTTAGGTATGGCAAATTGATGCAGAGGTCTACATGACAGAGAACTAGGCTTGAATTAAGAACATAATTAATTAGCTCAACCAAATAAGTAGCATGCCTATGAGAACTACATAACGAAAAATGACTTACTCTGTGGAGTTTATAATTGCAGATTCAAGTGAGAATGTGTTGACATTCCACAGGAGATCACACAGTCACATTTTAATAAGCAGAGAACTTTGAGAAAGAAACAGGATATAGAACATAATTTAATAGGCAATCTTTCAGATCTTCTGAAGTTAAATTCGTTTTCATAGTGGAGATGCCAACAGGAGACACCTAGGGCTCTGCTCTGTGCATCAGCTCCGTATTATTCTTTTGTTTGTTTTGAAGAAGGAGCAATGAAAATTTATCTTTAAATGTCTTACCACATAATATTCCTATGGAGACAACTTAATGGCTCGAGCGTTAAGCAAGTTGGTAAAATGATAACTGTCTACTATGGTAGACACTTGGAGAAAGTCAAAATTTCAAACCATTTCTAGAGGAAGATCTAGAGTATCTTTTGGTTTTCTTGGCAAAATGTTTTGTCCCTCCCCAAACCCTCAAAATAAAAACTTAAAAGGGTTGTAATAGTGAGGAAGGAGTTCACTTCCAGTTGGATTATTTTATCATGAAGGAAATCTTGGAGGGGAAATATATAGATGGCACCTTGGATATCTCTTTATATAAGGATTGAGGTTATTGCTAGTGGACCACATATCATGGACAAAGATCACATTTAGCTGCACACCAAGTAAAAAGTCCTTGTATCCTTGGGAGCATATGGCGTCAATTGTTGGCTGGTGGTGGAAGAGATAGGAGTGGTAGAGAAAGTTATTGATATAGATTAACAGTTTTCCATTGCTTCTGTGTCTAGATGTTCAAGGTGATTTCACTTCAAACATTTGATTTTCAAGACTTGGAGACAATAGAATTTTGTTCATCTTAATTATCAAAGCAAGGATGAACCACATTATCAGATACAGAAAAGATTGCATTACAGCTTCTCTATTTATTTTAATGCAACTATTGATTGTGTATACTTGAATTATCTGCCCTTAGATAACTAAGGGACTAATGATGATTACAAGATAGTCCTAATACAACTTCCATTTACAAACCAATCATTTCTCTTGCTACAAGGCTGACTGTGCTGCCAATGTTGGGGTTAATTTGCATTCATGCATTGGAAATCACACTAGTTTCTACAATTCTTAAAAATATCACGTTGTAAAAGGAATATCAGAAAGCCAAAATATTAGGAGTTATAACCCTAAAAGATTAATATGTAATTCAGTCACAGAGTCAATCAACTGTAAGTCACAAATCCCTAAGAAACAAGCTTAATTAGTTTGGGTGCATGCCTCATGAAACTACATGTCAGGGAACTTAATTAATTTTATTAAAAATATAAAGCTTAGATTAACAGCAATAAAAAATTCTTGTGGTGTTAAGCTATTAATAGTCATTTTGTGGGCATGTGTGACACAGAATATTATATTTCAGAATTATGTTTTGCTAGCCCAGGGTTAATATTGTAGAATCTCTTAGTTGAATTATGTGCAGTAGTAACTTTACATTATCTCCTTTTAACTCACTGGGAGCAAAATTCTTCCTCAGAAGATGAGTTTTTTCAAGTATAGTTGGCCATTTAAGAATATAAACTACCTTTGGACAAAGCATAGTGGTACATACCTGTAATACTATGCACACAAATGGCATTGGTAGGAGAATGAGAGACCATGACTCATTGCCAGCCAGTGCAAAATTTAGTGAGATGTTATCTCAAAAACCAAGCTAAGGGCTGGAAAAGTGGATCAGTGGTAGAGACACTAAAGATTACCATCTTTAGTGTCCTCAATTATATATAAAGACACTTGCCCTCAAGCATAGAACCCTAATTCAAAAACCCCAGTACCAACAATATGTGTTGGTATATCTTTTAAGCCTCTTTTTGATATTTTTTGATATCTTTTAAGCCTCTTTTATTATTTTGAAGGCTATTTTTTTCAGTTCACTTAGACACTATTTATTATGTAAATATACCTCTAAATGTTTTCTCTTTTTGAGTTCCATAAAGTTATTTTGCTAGTTCATGCTTACTGAAATTAAGTTTTGATCATTTTTATATCTGACACATTGAAAGAAAATAACCATAAGATGCTGAATTTTGAGTGTATGATATGTTTTACATGGGGTCTTGAATTATGAATAAAATTCATATTAATGTATTTGACAATCCCACATGAAATGAATTCTCGGGGCTGGGAAGGTGGCTCAGTAGTAGAGCGCTTGCCTTGCATGCCTGAGGCCCTGGGTTTGATTCCTCAGCACCACATAAGCAAAAAGAAAAAAGCTGGAAGTGGTGCTGTGGCTCAAGTGGTAGAGTGCTAGCCTTGAGCTGAAGAGCTGAGGGACAGTGCCCAGGCCCAGGGTTCAGGCCCCACGACCGACCACCCACCCAAAAAAAAAAAGAAAAAGAAAAAGAAATGAATTCTCTTATCTTTGAGAATTCAATATAGTGTTTCAGGGGTTTCCCTGCACTTATTCCTATCAGATGTCACCATTCCCCAGTAAATCTCACCCTCACTATCCTTGCTTAAATGAAGGTGCCCTGGTTACCACTAATAGTCCTCTGGGTGGACATTTCAGCACATCACCTGCTGCGGAGTTCATAGATTCTTTTTGGCCCTTTCCCACTTTTCTGACTTCATTCCTGTCAGGCTTGAGTTACTGTTACTGTTGATCTCCATCCATCAGTAGTTATGATTTTCTGTGCATCTCCTTGAAGGCTATTTATCCACTGAGGTAGAAACCATCTGCTTTTTATGTGTAAAGTGAGCCCCAAAGTTATTATTCGTGTTTATGAAGCAAGATTATGTTTATTTTCTAACCTGTTATTTTTTCCTTTTTCTAATTTGGTAGGGGAAAGGCAGTATTTCCAGCTTGTCATCTTTGAAAAGATGTATTAAAAGCTTTTGAAGTTACAAAAGCTTTATGCTTGAAAGTTTTTTTCTTAACATGATTATATCACTTATAATTTCATAAGCTCACCAACATGATAGAAATAGAAGATGACTAAAATATTTAGGGATATCATAGAAGAGTTCACACTAAAGGAAACATTTGAGAAGGATCTTGAAAAGCGAGGTGACAAAGGGAGAAAAGGCGTTACAAAAATAGCTAACAGCTGTGTCAAGACAGAAATGTGTGAAATGGCTTGTGTTCTGTGAAAGGTGAAACCTGTAATGTCTTTGGAACAGAAGTTGTGGTAAACTGGCAGATGCCATAGCTCATGAAATAAAAGTGATTTGATTTTTAAAATTCAATTTCAGTAATTTAGGCAAAACATATTTGTTAAATGTTTGTTGTAATCTAGTCAAATTTATCTTACACTGTCTGCTAGTTTTTACAGATTTGCATTAGTGTATTGAAGAATTGAAACTCATCGCAAAAGAGATCTAAAATATAGTTATGGAGATGAAATAACCTAATTCAATTTGAGAAATTAGATTTGATTACAGTCTGAAAAGTCATTAAAATAAGGAGGGACTAGCCCATGAACAGGAAGGGGCAAGTGCAAGACCATAAGCTTTTATAGGTCCAACTTAAGAATGTGATAGTTGGGATAAAAAGTAGAGATTATCCCCCAGAAATGTCTAATTTGGGGAGGGGAAGGGAAACAACAAAATGCTGACATAAGGATTCAGGTTTACCCATTGTAACAATGAGATGTACAAGACACTATGTTGAAAATGAACTTTACAGCTTTGGGGAGTGAGGAGGGAGAAGTTGGGAATGTAGGGAGGGAAGGGATAGTAGGGGGAAACAAAGGAAGGGGTAACAATGCTCAATAGGAAGTTAATCAATACCCTCCTCATGTACCCCCTCTGTACAGTGTATCTTTACAATGATTGATATATATATAAACACATATATATTAAAAAACTATGACTTCAATATCCAAATAATTCTGCTTTAGCCAGAACTATAAATTTATGTGCAAGTATTATAAAAATATCTAAAAAGGTAAAAAAGAAAGAAAGAAATGTTCACTTAGCTGCTACAACTTGCTTGTGTGTGGTGCAAGACTGAATCAATCCAAATTAGCTGCCTTGGTTATTTTGATGACTGGAATTCTACTTACTGGGATGATATAAGCATACATTAATTTGAGAGGTGATCTGATGGATATCATTTGATATCTTGGAAAGCAGCATTACTATCTCTGACATGTGTTGATACAGGACACAGGGAGTAGTATGGATTTTATTAGTATAATTAATTTATTTTATATAAATGCCTTGGTTTGATCTTAATATAGGAAGACTATCCACCTAATCACATAGGCCCCTTTAATGCAAGAGTATTTGCAGGAGCCAATTTATAAAATTAACCTAAGCATCCAATAAGGTGTGTGTGTGTGTGTGCGAGAGAGAGAGAGAGAGAGAGAGAGAGAGACTGAGAGAGACAGAGAGACAGAGAGACAGAGACAGAGACAGAGAAACAGAGACAGAGACAGAGACAGAGAGAGACACAGAGAGATATTCTCAGGTTTATGAAAGAAGACTATTCTGTTACACAATACAGATACAATTGGAGATTATTCTAAGTGAAAGAGCTGAATACGGGGAAACTACATTGTGTTTTTACTTGTATATGACATCTTAAACAACGGAACTCAAAAGAAACAGAGAATAGGATAGTAGTTCTTCTTGGTTAGCAAGGGAAGAATGTACCCTGTGTCAAATGGTACAAACTTTCAGGCAGGAGAATTAATTTCTTTCTTTCATTTTTTTGTTTACATTTTATGGTTGTTGTAAAGCTGATGTACAAAGGGGTTACAGTTACATGCATAAGGTAGTGAGTAATTTGCTTGTCCAACTTGTTACCTCCTCTCTCATTTTTCTCCCACTTTGCCTAACCCCCACCCCTCAAGTTGTACAGTTCATTTCTATTGTCTTGTGAGTATTGCTTTTGCATTGGTTCCCCCTTTGTCCTTTGTCTCACCATTTCGTTGTTCTTGCCTTCCTTAATTCAGATAAATTTCTTTTTGATCATTGTCTCCCTTTCCCTTATTCTCTTTTCCAGTTTTTCCCTTCTATACCCCAAAACAAGTTGTATAGTTTATTTTCAGTAATGCATCACTGATGCATTAATTCACTTTTCATCCCACCATTTGTTTCCCCCTTTTCTCCTAAAGAAAAACAAATAAACAAGACCAAAGGAAAAGTAAACAAAAATGGAAAAAAGAAAAATCCTCTTGTTTGGAGTTTATTTCAATAAATATTATTGTATATGATCAGACACATATATATATTGTGCATCTCACTGTGTGTGAATGCCTAGAGACCTGTATAATTAATCATATCCCAGTCTGAGATCAACTGCACAGCATGATAGAGATCTCAAATAGGTGAATACCATTTATTTTGATATCACTAAGTGAATTAAAGTTCCTTTTGCAGAATGTTAAATACTTGAAGTGAAGGTTTTATTCATTACCTTCATTCAGTCATTCCATATTATATTAAAAAAGTAACACCACCTTAAATTCCATAAATATATACAAGAATGACTTCTTAAAATATAGTGGTTTGATGGCTGGTCTCAGAAGAGGAAGTCTTGAGATTCAAGGAATAATAAAGACTCATTGTGCCATTGCCCAATGTGTTAAAGATGGAGAGGACTCAAGACAAGGTTGAAGGAAGACTCTGGGGTCTGCCAGACGCTCTTGGCTTACAGCCAAAAAGAAAAGAAAAGACAATTTCATAACAATTCCAAAAAAAGGAAGTTTTTTAATGAGAATGAACTTGAGAATTGATTTTCCCCAAGAAATTTCGGAAAAGTCATCCCATTCAATGTTACCAATCTTGTTATATTTTTGGCAGAGAATCAGTTATGTTATGCCTGATTTGTGACAGAGAGAAGCTGAGTTAATGAATAGGTATAGTTTTAGGTTGCTAATTTTGTGGCATTTGATATACAAAAGACAAAATATTATTGGAGACTCAAATCAGTACAAAGAATGAATGAGAGAAAAGTTTGAACAATAAATTTGATAACAGACTAGAAAATCCTATTATTATAGAATTTTAATTAAGTTGAATTGATTTATACAATAATCTGATATCAAACTAATATAGGAACCCAAATCAGTAACTATAGAAGAAATCAAGCATATTATTGAAAAATTATTCTCACAAAAATAGAGACTATATTTGTTTTTTTATTTTATAAGGCTTTAAAATTTATCTGTATTAAAAATACTGAACGTCTATATGGTATGTAATATGATCCTCAATTATTTGAAGAAACAAACCATAAAGTTGACTAACTTCTTTCTTAAAATCAATTATATAAATATATTTACAATATTGGGACTATTATTATACGTTTAAAATTTTGTGTGGCACTAAATACTACAAAGCATAAATTAAGGTCTGGAAAATTATATTAAGATCTTGAAAAATCCAAGTATAATTTTAGGGTGCATATAAGCAGAAAACTATAGCCTGAATATCAGAAATCATCACTGATGCCTAATGGGGCCCTGATTGACTACGTTGGTTTGTTTCTACCTGTGAGAGGCAGTTTTTGTAATAGACACTTGGGATATAAACTTTCCTACCCTCCACAAAATTCTTCTGCAAAAACTGCTATCCATGGGATTACATAATGCTGCACCCACTGTCTAATTATTACATCAGATTACTTCTGATTAAGCCTTCACTTCATAGACATAGAATCCACTGGCTTAACATGTTTCTTACTATGCTCACACAACACACTTGATAGAAGAATCAAAAACTTCTGAAGGCTCAGTCAAAGGACTTAGTAGGTACTAATCCCTTGCAGCCCTCATTCAAGGTTCTTCTCTATATATTCTCAATCAGTGCTCAATATTCTTTACTGTTTTGATGATGGAAAGAACTCGTAGAACCAGGAATTCAGCAATCAAAATGTAAATGGCACCACTGTTAACAGAATGCTTCACTTGCCTACTTCCTGTGACTTTATAGTCTCTTTCTCTATGGGTATTAGTTCCAGAATGGGGAGTGTTTCCACTCTGATACACAACAAAGATTATAGTGAACTGAATATTAAAATTGTCACTGAGCCACATCAGGCTCCTCAAGCTTCTTGCTGAACAGACAGCAATAGAAGTGTTGTGTTTTCTGGGGTGATTGATTTTGACTATGGAAGTGGAGAACTGCAATTTTCAGGTAGAATAAAGAAAGGGTGTGTATATCCACTATTATGATGGAATTTTCAGGACAATTGAAATGCCTAGAACTAATAAATTATTTACTGAGTTTTAGAGTAATTCCAGAAGAATAAATGTTCTTTATTTAATCAGGAAGATAGTTTTTCAGAAAATACAAATTTGCCAGTGCTTAAAAGTGAATCATTATTTAATTTAAGATTATACCTAAGCTTTGATGGCTTCAAATTCTTTGTTGGAGCTTTGTTTTAGGTCTTGTATGAACTTCTTTACTTCCTTAATTTGGTGTTCAGTGTTCATTCTCAAATCACTTAGTTAATTGATTATGGTTTCCTTGGACTTCCATTCTTTCTGTCGGGCTTCATTCAGCATTCCCTTTGCTGTTTTCACTGTATTTGATATTGGTGTAATTTGTGGAGGGGAAGGGAAAAAAACAAATTGTTTAATTGGGATACAGGTGGACCCATTGCAGCAATGAGATGTTCAAGATGTTATGTTGTAAAATGAATTTTACAACTTTGGCGTGGGGGGAGGGTAGGAGGGAGATGGGAAGGGATGGTAAGGGGAAACAAAGGAGGAGGCAACAATGCTTGATAAGAAATGTACTCATTACTTTGTTCATGTAATTGTAACCCCTCTGTATGGTATTTTCATTAAAAAAAATCACCAAAAAACACATGAAAACAAAACAAAACAAAAAATTATACCTTTAAAGGTTCATCTAAAGTAAGTTTAAATACTCAGAATAACACAATTTTAAAGCCAGTCGAGATCTTACAAATCAATTAATTTAACCTTCAGCTGCACTTTGATTTTTCAGCTAGATGACATATGAAACACTGTGTGTTAGTGAGGCAGATTTCTCTTACAAGACCAGAGTGCATAGGAGTTGAACCTATTTGAACATAACCTATATCGGAATACTATAAATATAGCACTGAAATGACAAATTTATAAAACTCTTTCTTCAAATATTTACATTTGTAGTAAATTAACTCTAATTGTTGTATTTTGCCCTGGAGAAAAATTTAGAAGAATTTGATTTATTTCTCTTTTAGAATAAAATAGCTCTTCTTTGAGGACATTGTTACATTTTTATATGTCACATATATTAAATAATTTTTAAACGTTTCCACAGGCATTGTGTAGAATTCCTGTGACTTTTGTGACTTATGTAGGTTTGAATTAATTATGCATTCTTTTCTAGGTTTGTTAATCCTTTAGTATAATTGTCTGCAATCTTAGTCTTACCATTCAAATGCAGTAGTCACCTTCTATGGAAATCACACTAATTTATTTCAAGTCCCTTCAGACTTGAGAATAATTAAATGAGAAATATTGCTTTTGCATATTGCATGACCTAGATGCTACAAGTCACAAATAATTCCAATAATTGTTTCTCTATTTTTGTCTCAATGGATTTTAATCTAGGTTTGAGTTCATCTCATTTTATTTATCATTGGGTTAATATATTTAATTACAACAATATTCAAATATTTAAAAAGTTTAATTTCTGGAATGCCATGTTCAGATGTTGAGGAAATAAACTGAATATTCTTCAAAGAGAAAACAATTGAAGATTACATCTATACAAGCTATAGCAAAGCTGGCTTTCATGTCATCACTTACTCAACTGTCCTATCCTGATGTATTCTTTAATGCGACACTGTTCTAAGAAGAAATAATGAACTAGTCATTGAAAACAAGGGAAACCATAGGACCTATATTTCTTTGGGCCTGGCTTAGTTCACTTATAATTTTTTTCAAGTCTTTCCATTTCCTAACAAATGAAGCAATGCCATTCTTTCTGACGTAGGCATAGAATTCCATTGTATATATTTATACACCACATTTTCTTGATTCATCTACTGAGGGGCATCTGGGTTGGTTCCATATCTTAGCTATGGTAAATAATGCTGTGATAAACATGGTTGTGCTGGTAGCTTTGGTATGACCTTGTTTGTGATCATTTGGGTAAATGCCCCAAAGTGGGATTGCTGAGTCATAGTGGAGCTCTATGTGAAGTCTTTTGAGGAACCTCCATACTGCTTTCCAGCTTGGATGAACAAGTTTACACTCCCATCAACAATACAGTAGGGTTTCCTTTTGGCCATATCCCCTCCAGTATCTGTTGTTACTATATTTCTTGATTTTAGCCATTCTAACTGGGGTGAGGTGCACTCTCATCATTGTCTTGATTTGCATTTCTTTTATCTCTAGAGAAGCTGAGCATTTCTTCCTGTGTGTATTTGCCATTCTTATTTCCTCTTCAGAGAAGTTTCTCTCTTTTTTTTAAAATAAATTCATGTTTTATTGTTACAGTTACATGAGTAAGGTAATGAGCACATTTCATAGTGAGCATTGTTACCCTCTCCTTTATTTTCCCCGTACTATCACTTCCCTCTCCGCCTCCCCAACTCGTCCTGTCCCCCACCCTGACATTGTAACGTTCGTTTTCGATATAGTGTCCTGTGCATATTATTGTCACAATGGATCAGCCTGAATCCCCATTTAAGCGTTCTGCAATATCCCTTCCCCTCCCCAAGTTATAAAAATGTATACACAAGGTGCAGAACACCAGCATCAAATCCAGTGAAAGCAGGAGTTATACCATGGGGGAAGAACATACAATAGAAACAAAAGTATCACATAGTGCATTGTAAGTACATTAAAAACACTAGCAAGAAAGAAAAAAAAAAAACCTCGTGTCCCTGTCTTGGGCTTCATGGTTCATTTTGCTTAACATTATCTCATGTGGCCGCATGTACATAGCCTTTGATCTTCTCTGCTTGTCCTAGACATGTACTAGTCACTGCAAACAAGGGAAGCCATGGGACTTATGCTTCTTTGGGCCTGTCTTACCTCACTTAATATATTTTTTCCGAATCTTTCCATTTCCTAACGAAAGAGGCAATGCCATTCTTTCTGATGGAGGCATATATGCCACATTTTCTTGATCCATTCATCTACTGAGGGGCATCTGGATTGGTCCTATATCTTAGCTATGATAAGTGATACTGAGATAAACATGGTGGTGGGCATTTACCCAATCGATCACAGAGTCTCTCTTTAGGAGAAGCAGAGAAGGTCAAAGGCTATGTACATGTGACCACATGAGATAATGTTAAGTAAAATGTACCCCAAGAGGGACACAAGAGGTTTTTTTCTTTCTTGGTAGTGTCTTTAATGTACTTATAATGCACTATGTGATTCTTTTTTTTCTCTTGTATGTTTTTCACCCACGGTATAATCCCTGTTTTTACTGGATTTGATGCCGTGTTCTACATCTTGTATATATATTTTTTGTAATTTGGGGAGGGGAAGGGATATAGCAGAATGCTTAAATGGGAATGCAGGCTAACCCACTGAAATGATGAGATGTATAGGACACTATGCTGAAAATGAACTTTACAATGTAGGGTGGGGAAGGCGACAGGAGTTGGGGATATTTGGGGGAAAATAAAGGAGGAGGTAACAATGCTTGCTACAAAATGTACTCATTACCTTGCTCATGTAACTATAATCCCTCTTTACAACATTTTTTACAATAATAAATATATATATATAATAAAAAAAGATAAAAGAAGAACAACTCAGAGGTCACCTTAATTCCTTAACAAAGAGCAACAGACAATTCTCTTAGAGATCTAGAACTTGGTTTTGACCTATTTTTATATATATACATATACACACATATGTTTGTATACACATACATATGTATATAATAGGAAAGACTATATAGTATATATAATAGCAAGAAATACATAGTATATATACATATATACATGAATATGTATACATATATATGTGTATATAGACATAAGCATAGTAGCAAATATATATGTATATATAATATATAACTGTTTAAATATATATACTATATAACACATATATTCATACACATATATGTACATATATGGATATACATATATACATATGCAGATATATGTATTTTTTGCAAATTTTTGCTTCTATGAAGTAAGCGTGCAGATACAATGTAATGTCTATATGTTCCTTTAATGAGCATCAATGCAATTCCAGAATTTTTTTTTTTTTGCTAGTATAGGATTTAAACTCAGTTACTCATGCTTGCTCAACTAGCCTTCTACCATTTTAGTCACAATTCAAGCTCAGCTTTTAAAAAAGTAAGTAGTTATAAAAAGTAGTTACAATTTCACAAGTCAGGTATCAATACTTTGCTTCCTGGTCCATGTCACCCCTTCCTTTATTCTTCCCCTCCCCCATTTTCCCCCTTCCATTCCTGCCTTCAAGTTGCATTTTTTACCATAATGAACATTGAATATAATGAATGTATTTACTTGCCATCTTTCCTCCATTCCTTTATTCCTCTCTTTTGCCCTCCCCACAAAGCATTATCACTTCTTGGTAGTCATTTCAGTAAACATTATATTACTTGTTCAGAGAAGATACTTTGGATTCCTTCCCTAACTATACCATGCTTTTGTCAGTTGTCGTGTATATGCACAGAGCCTGTATTTTTTGTCATGAATATTTGCATTTTAGATGTAATTTCTACATATGAGAGAAAACGGGCCACTTGTCTCTCTGAGCCTGACTTACTTCACTAAAACACATTTTTTTTTAGGTCCATCCATTTCCCTTTAAATGACATACTATTATTCCTTCTAAGGATGGGGTAAAATTCCATTGTGTATATGTGCCACATTTTCTTTTTTTTTTTAATTTAATTTAATTTTATTTGTGAACATACTGTACAGAGGGGTTACA
>NW_012267219.1:23213107-23227704 GCF_000151885.1 Dipodomys ordii | reverse complement strand
AATGGCTGGTGCCTGAGCTGGGTGACTTTTCCCTGGATGGAGCTGAGTCTGGCAGGTCACTTCGCCATTAAGTTCTTGTGACCAGCTAAATGACTAGTTTTATTCCAAGGCCTGAGTTGGAGCTAGCAGCTCCTCCGAGCTTTGTCGGTATCCAAGATGGAGATCACCGGTTCTAGGGGGGGAGGGGTGTGCCACATTTTCTTCCTTAGGGAAGAAATGTGCCACATTTCCCTTCCATAGGGAATCTGCAGCCCAGTTTTTGCTAGATATTTTGGAGATGGAATCTTGGAAACTTTTCTAACTTTGCAACCTGATCCTTTAGACCCAAATAACTAGAATTATAGATGTCATTCACTTGCACCTATCTTTACAAAATTCTTGAAGTGTATTCTTGAAGTGTATTCTTAGTCATGAACTCTGGCAGACACTAGAAATGTTGGCAAATGGAATTGTTACCCTTCTTTCTGTATCTGCAGCAGGATTATGCAATTCACCTGTTTCATTTGTCTTTGAAAAATTTCTTTGGATCATGAACCATGATGTCCATTTTACTGATAAACGAGGGTATAAACACTTGTGCAAGATTATTGTTTTAAGTGACTTAGTTGGTACTTACAAAGACTGAATAATTCCAAAACTCATATTGGAAATCATTCAAACATTTTTTATATACCCTGAACTCATACAGTACTTCCTCCCAATTTACCATACTGTCACTCCAGCAAGCACAGCATGCTAGTGTGGCACAGAGAGGTGCTGAAATGTTGTCAGAGATGAGATTATCAATTTAATTTGCATGCTGAGGAATTCATAGAGGTATTTCTAAACTTAATATTAAGCAGTCATTCACCCTTTAAATATTCATACACCAAAGAATTATAAATGTCCTGGGGATTCAAAGACAGCTGAAAATGCAATAGCTCTATCATTTAAATATTTAAAAATAACAAAATAGATACAGTTTGAAATACATATAATTCAAAATCAAAAGAATCCAGCCAAGGGGGTCATAGCTTTGATGTAGTACCTTTATAGTGTTAAAAATGTCAAAGAATTTGGAGTCAATGCTATAGGATAAATGAAGTTGAATGAGTATTTAAAGAGAGCAATAGAAAAATCATGTTTAAAATTGTTCTAGTTCCAAAACTATCACTGAAAAATGATGAAAAGCAAGGTAAATGGGGGTGGGGAATAATGATTCTTTTTTCTCGTCTTAGAGTCTTAATTTTCATTGCTACTCTGCTGTGAGAATAAGAGGATTAATTATAAACTATTTACATTATTTTAAGGAAGAGCACTCTCCAAGGTGTTATGACTTTTGCTCACATATATTAGGAATAGAAAAGATGTGCACGTTTATTATGTTAAAAATCATTTGTAATACTCTATCCAACCCTGATTTTTTAAAATTCATATCTCCTGCTCCTCTCTTTGCAAGAACACTTTTCAAAAATGGCTCAAGATCACTCTGTCTCCTTTCTCCTTTTCTAAACCACCCCATGTTTATTGTGGAGATTTAAGAGCAGCATGTGAGCAGTGCCCCAGCTTGAATCATATTCCTTCCTTTCGTCCTTGGGATTGTCCTAGAACTGCTTGTCCTCAGACTCTAGTAAGTTGCATCATTCTCTTGGATACTTTCCCCTCATCTGTATGAAGACAGAGAGTGAGGGATCTCCTGGTCAGCCTCTGAACTTTCGTTTTGTGACACTTATTCCCAGACCTCCATTTCTTCTAAATGTTTATTTCTTCTAGGGATTACATCCATCCACTGAAAATTCATTAGCTCAATAAATGCCTGTTCCACATTTTGTGATTATAGGGGAAGCAAGGTATATTCATTTCCTCACTTGAGATAATGATCACAATTGATACACCTGTCACCAGACACTAAGAGTAAATATTTTTCTATGGAGTTAAATCTGCTCAGACCCTCTAAAATATTCTCACAACTCTCAGAGCAAATGCTTAAATGCTTCTATAGTCCCATAAATGTCCTCAAGTCAGCCTTGTGGTCTTATCTCTTCCACAAAATATCTCTGGAGGAATATTAGAACATATTCTGGAAAACTTTGGTATTTGTTGTTTCTTGCACATGAGACACTTCCTTCAACTGTTCATGGGGCCCACTACCACAGTGTAGATTATTTCTCATTATCAGACAGTTGTCTGATTTAATGGGATCATCCATATGATATGAAAATAGTATAACCTTATCAAAACATATTGTCTATATCTCTCTCTCCTCTTTATCCTCATATCAGAACCCCTAAACATGAGGACAATGTTTGTTTATTGCTACAGTCAAATTGATCAGAATAGTTGCTGGCAGATAAATAGCTGTGCAACAAATGTTTGGTATTAAATTTGCATATTAATAAATACTTTACCCAGACTTTGCATGCAAATCTAATTAAAATCAGTTTAAAACATGTCAGAAACCTAAATTTATAGTGTTATATGTTATTTTGAAAAACAGAATCATTTTCACTATTTTATTGCCATTTACAATAAGAACACTAGTTAAAATAACCACAAGTATAAAGATAACCACTTATTCTAGCACAACTTTTATGAAATAAAGCATGACCCTGTTCTAAATTCCTTTAGTAACTTAACAAGCTTGAATCACCTGGCTTCTGACACTAAGAACACAGAACAATTTTTCTTGAGGAAGCAAAGAATCGCTTATTTTATAGAGAACTATAACTACAGAGTCACTTGAGATAAGAAAGGATAGAAACTAAATTATGAAAATCATACAGATTTTCTTCTTCTATCTATTGTTTTTTTTAGAACTAATGCTTTGTATTCAGCTTGGGGAAAAATGGATGTGTGTGTGTGTGTGTGTGTGTGTGTGTGTGTGTGTGTTTCAGGAGGAAATAATTTGGAATCAGCAAATTTTAATATAGATCTATTGTCTCACTTAGGAGTTTCTACTTAATTTTAAAATGAAAAGTACTAGCATTTCACCTCAAAGGTTGAGCATTTTTCTGTATAAATTATAAAGATCGTTAGTTGAATAGATGTCATATGATGACTTTTTCCCATATTTTATTTGTATTAGTTACTCAGTGGTTTTGTTCTGTGGATTTTGGAGACAATCAAGCTCCCAGAATTTGATTCTTTGAAGTATTTTACTACTTTAAATGGTTATGAATTCTGTTTTTCTGTGGGTATATTTCATTTGCCCCCAGAAATATTAAAGTTTATATTTTTAGAGCTTTAGTTAGTATTCCAGAATCTTAAAGGTACACAAATCAGTTATAATAATCTTGGTCACTAATGAAGTTTCCTGGAAAGTTAATTATACTTTCTCCCGATTCAATGTGTTTTTATACATTGACAAAAGTAAGGAAATCTCATAAAAGTTCTGAAAAAAATAGAATAAATTCAATATTTTGTACTCTTCTAAAAGATACTACTGTATACATGATATCAATAGATAAATAAGCTTGACTAATTAAGCAATTATCATCCCTTTTTTTTTTTGTCAGTCGTGGGGCTTGAACTCTGGTCCTGAGCACTGTCCCTCAGCTCTTCAGCTCAAGGCTAGAGCTCTACTACTTGAGCTACAGCACCACTTCTGTTCTTCTGGTGGTTTATTGGAGATAAGAGTTTCACAGACTTTCTTGCCCAAGCTTGCTTTGAACCTCAGATCTCAGCCTCCTGAGTAGCTAGGATTACAGGCGTGAGCCACCGAGCACCAGGCTCTCATTGCTTTTATTATACTATGATAGATATGGATATAAAGGTTCAATGTTAAAAAAGTAAGCCAAATTTTTCATGGTATCAAATTAATTTTCCTCAGAATCTCTAACTTATGGTGATCCTTTGTCCAGTTACTCATCAAAAAATTATATTACATCTTCCATTTCCTTATGTATTTAGAGGAATCCAAATAGGAAGTCTCAAAAGACATGTCATAAGTGGTCATGACAAGTATATAAATAACCACAATGAAAAAGAAAACCATTTTCTGTCCTAACTATGGGCAAAAAACTGAAAGTATATTTGTAACTGTCTAGTTTTTTTCCCAAGCAACATATACTGCATGTGTGTGTATGAAGTATCATTTTATAAAATACATTGTGTACCATCCAACATGTTAGTGGTTCAAAATTGCCTTTTATTTGATGCTTATTTTTAATCTCATCATTTGAAAAAGGTATTTGAAAACATTTTTTGAATGAATTTTCTTGTCATGGACAAGAAACTGACATAAATAAGCAAAATATAACCAAACAATAATTGCTGATAGCAATTATTTTCCTGCTAATAGCAGGAAAAGAAGAAGAGAGAAATGAATGGAAAGAAGAAAGGGCGATGAGAAGTTAAAAACTATGAAAAGCAGTGAAAATAATATTCAGATTTTAAAAAACCTGATTTCTTCTCCTGAGTTTCATATTTGTAAGTTTAACCAACCGCTGATCCTCAAGAAATTCCCATCTGTACTGAACATGTGTAGATTGTATTCTTTTCATTATTCTAAACAATAAAATAACAACTTTTCACATACCATTTACATTGTACAGGCATAAGTAATATAGAGATGATTCAAAATACATCAGACCATTGTACTCATGAAAAGGCATGTTGAATTAAAACCGCCTTGTATATCTGCTTTGGGATAATAAAAATTAGGCCAAAAAACTTGAGCATCCACTGATTTAAAGATGTAGGAAAAGTAGAAAACATGAAACAAGAAGCTGCCTATTTTTTCTATGTGAATAAGTACCTGGAAAAATATCTTCTCAGGACCAAGTATACTTTTTCTGGATGTTGATGAAAAGTATTTCATCTATACAATGTTTTTTCCATTGGATAGCTATGTATAAAATAGATGATTTTACTGGAAGAAAAGGGCAATTTCATAATCTGACCGTTCATGTCACAGTGGATTTGCTCAAATGTATAGGATGTTCTTCTGAATGTTGTAAATGTTGTCAGGTCTCAACCAGCAAGGTTCTTTGTTGTTCAGACATAAGACTGTTCTATTTTCATCTCTGTATGGTGCTTTCTATTCATTTTATTTCTTTGAAGAGAAATAAACATATTTAAGTTCATCTTTACCTCAGAAGTGCCTGCATGCACTTCAGGAGATCTTGGAATAAAACCAAAATAAAACAAAAACATCCTAAAAAGAGTCATAAACTAAGAGGTGAATTTGAGTAGCAACAGTGATTATGTAGCAATTGTTAAAATAATTTTCAGTCCCTAGACATTTCTGTATACTTTTCCCATGAAATGTTTCAATCTTCACTTGTAAGGTAAAAAACATTAGTGTGATATCTGACATACTAGGAAACAAAGGAAGATTGAAATTTAATGACTTGACCAGAATCTTATTAGCAACTACATATACATGCATTAGGACTTGGATTAAAGTTCAGACCATTCTGTGGTAAAGTCTGCTGCTAATCATAGCATGCTTTTTCTCTCTTTCACTCTCTTTCCCTCACTCTCTCCCTCACTCTCTCCCAGTTGTCTATCTACTATCTATCCATCCATCTATCTATCTATCCATCTATCTATCTATCTATCTATCTATCTATCTATCTATCTATCTATCTATCTATCTATCTATCTATCTTATCTCTTTTTCACTAATTCTATCTGTCTGTCTATCCAATGATAACCAGTTCCAAGGATACATGCTTTCATGTGAAACTTCAATATTATTTCATATCATGTGATACTTTAAGTCATTTTTAAAAGTTCTACAGTTAAATTTTTCTTTGAAAATGCATAGTATAAATTATTTGAAGAGCAAAGGTAATAGAGATACTTTCTTGACAAATGTCTGTCATGTTTTTGTTTAATAAAAGGATACTTTTATATTTCTGGCAAATCTTAGAAGCAGGTAGGTACCATGTATCCCTTAGTGCCTGTGCCCCTAACTTTTGTCTTCTTGGTAGAACATGGGTATGTAATACATGTGGGTGATGATGAAGGTAACCTTAACAAGGAAAGCCACTTACTAAAATGACAAAGCAGAAAGGGAGCCTGGACCCTGTTCATCCTGGATTTGTTATGCCAAACATGAATTAGGAGCTTGGGCTTGTTTACAAGAAAGAAATCAGACCGCCTTCTTATTTGAGTTATTACGGTTGCTTGGCAGTTAAATTCAAAACCCAGTACATATTTTCTTCACCACAAGCATGTTAAAGACATTAAGGAAAGCCGGGCGCTGGTGGCTCACGCCTGTAATCCTAGCTACTCAGGAGGCTGAGATCTGAGGATCGCGGTTCAAAGCCAGCCCGGGCAGGAGAGACCATGAGACTCCTATCTCCAATAAACCACCAGAAAACCGGAAGTGGCGCTGTAGCTCAAGTGGTAGAGGGCTCGCCTTGAGCTGAAGAGCTGAGGGACAGCGCCCAGGCCCAGAGTTCAAGCCCCATGACCGACAAAAAAAAAAAAAAAAAAAGACATTAAGGAAAAACATTGTTATGTTCTACTTTAAACAGTGAGCAGATTTTTCTTTTCTTAAATAACTAAAATAGAAAATGTATGGTTTCCTGAACATGTATTTATCTCCTCTCTCTAAATCTTATTGAAATGACAGAAACTAAGTTTAAGGAAAAGGAGGAAATAAGAAAGATTTAGTGGAGCAGGCTTTATTTTTTTTTTAAAATGAATTTCAGGAAGGAAACAAATAGGACAGACATAACATTGATAAAAGTGACATGGTGACAAAGACATCCATGAGAAAGCTATTGCAGAGGTGGCATCAGTTATTCCCATAGGGGCCTTAGATGAACTCTGAGTTCAAGGTCATGAAATGCAGGAGAGGTATGCAGTGTAATTTCCCACATTGTTTGAGATTTTCTTGGGAGTCATCATTTACTGTCCATACAGACTCTCACCAAAACCTATCAACTCCAGAAGCCACACATGTCCAGGTTACCACCAATTCTCAGCTCTTTCCTGCTGACATCATCATCTCTTGCCTGAATTGCTGGGTGTGGTGTCTCTGTTTTGCTCAACATCCTTTCTTGGCTTTGTATCTAAGTTGGACTGAAAGCCAGCATCTTCATAGTATCTAATTCATCCCCAATGGTCTTCAACCCTCCCTTCTGCCCCTGCTCTGATCTCATTTCCTTCCACCTCCTCCATAATCACTTCAATACTGGCTACTTTACAGTTTCTTACATGCCAACACAACCCTACATCTGGCTTTGACCATTTAAAAATACAATAGAAGAAACCGAAGCAGAATTGTCATTAATAAAAAAGTTAAGGTAGATGGCTTTACAGATAAGGAGACCTTATAGTTATTTAAGCCATATAGTTCCTTCTTCTACTTCTTTGATATCTATCCTCAAAGTCTTCTCTACTTGTTTTTTTCTCAAGATCTTGATCAGTTGTTATATTGAAACACTCCTACAATTTTCCCTTGCCTATTCTCTTTCTTAGTTTCTAAAAATTTTTATTGTAACAGGTAGATATTGTAATATATATATAAAGTATTTATGTTGTAAAATTATTATGTAAACTTATCATAGGATATTATGCATAATAACATGTATTTATCTTTTTTGGTTATTTTTAAATATGTATGCCTATTTCTTAGATACGAAATTCTTTTTTTTTTTTTGAAATGTAGCCCAGGCTGGTCTTGAACTTGTAATTCTCCTTTCTTATCCTCTTCTTTGATTAATGGCATTGGCCACCATGGCAAGCATGGTATTTGTACTTGTGTTTTATTTATTTATATCTTTTGTACATTTCCTGGAAATTGAACTCAGGGCCTGGTGATACAAAATTCTTTTGTTTTTTAATTTGTCTGTCCTGGGGCTTGAACTCTGGGCCTGGATGCTGTCCCTCAGCTCTTCAGCTCAAGGCTTGTGCTCTACCTCTTGAGCCACAGTGCCACTTCCAATTTTCTGAGTGGTTTATTGGAGATAAGAGTCTCACAACTTTGCTGCCCTGGCTAGCTTTGAACCATGATCCTCAGATCTTAGCCTCCTGAATAACTAGGATTAGAGATGTGAGCCACCAGCACCTGGCAAAAACAAAATTCTTAAAGGCAAAGGTATTGACATTTATTCCTTTGAAAGATATTTCTTGCTCTGTTTTGAGGCACCTGAAATAGAATCTGACACATAGTATGTGACCTATAGCTTAATGTTTTGTTTTATAAATAGAGAATGAATGCCATAAGAACTTTGGGACCAGTGTACAAAAGGTTGTTGAAAGTAGAGTGTTTTGTCTCTAAAGTCTCAGGAACACTCATTTTAAATAGGTAAACATTCTGTTTGGCAAGGATGGATATAGAAGCTCACATAAAATAGCGATAAATTATAGTTTCTTTCATATCTCTACAATAATATTCCTCCCCCCAAAAAAAGAAAGAAAATGCAGCTCTACCATGAAATGAGATCAACAAAGTTTCCCATCTCTAAGGTGAAGTACTTTCCTTTTCAAACACCTAGCAAAAGTGTTTTCAAAATAGGATAGCTATGTGCATATGATCACATAAAATGATGTTTATTAAAATGAACTCCAAGAAATGGAAAGAAGCAGTTTTTTATTTTACTTTTTGTGTTTTTTTCTCTTGTCATTGTTTTTGATTTCTGTACTTTTTCTCTTGTATCTGTTTTGGAGAGGAGAAGAGGAAGCACAGAAATGGAGGGACAAGGGGTAAACTAATTCAACAGTGATAGTGGACACTATGTTGACAATAAACTATACAACTGCTAGGGTGATTGTTTGGGAGGGAAAAAACAGGGAGTAAATGAGGGAAGTGGTGACACCGTTCAAAAAGAAATGTATTCATTATCTGACTTATGTAACTGTAACTGTATATCACCTTTACAATAAAGATAAAATAAAAAATAGGATAAATTTCTAGAATGATATTAACAAATAATTCAGAGGAAAAGGGGAAATAAAAGCCAAATACTAGTTTATTCAAAATTAGACAAGAGTTAACCTTTCCTCTCCATCCTTTCCCACTACTAATGAACATGAGATGCACAAAGAACAAGAGAGACCAAGCCGTGGTGTGAAAGAAAGTGAGAAAGACAATAAACATAGCAATAAATATGAGAGAGCCAGCAGAAGATATGCCATATGGTTACAGATTTTGAGATCAAGCCTTGCAAAAGTAAATGATATAACTAAAACGTCACTTGACTGGAGCCATACATTGTCTTAGGTCTAGTTAGTTTCTCAAAAGCAATAAGAATCGAGCTGAATGAAGATTTACGCTGATGCACCCTACATGTAGACAAGCCTGTTCAGAATATTCAAAATCAATTAGTTATAGAAATATAAGACTAAAAAATCATCAGAGTTCACAAATCTTGTATGTGTTCAAAACACTGACTGTTTTGTATAATTTTTAAAATTTGGAAACAACCTTGAAACTCATTAAAAAGTTAATTACTTTTATCTACATAGTTAAGTATATTTAAGAAATTAAATTTAGTCAATAATTCATAAAATTCCCAATATCTTATTTGTGTCCTGATATTAATAAATAGCAGAAAATTATCAATGAGCAAGAAGTAGCTGCTCAATTTGGACCTTAGATGTAAAAATAGGGGAAGTAGCCATATGCTGGTGGCTAAACACCTATGATCATAGCTATTCAAAGGGTTGATATCTGAGGATTGAACTTCAAAGCCAACATAGGCAGCAAAGTTTGTGAGGATTTTATTTCCAATTAACCACAAACAAGCCAGAAGTGGAGCTGTGGTTCAAGTGCTACAGTGATAGTCTTTGACAAAATAGCTCATGAAAAGTTTCCAGGCCCTGAGTTCAAGCCCAAGGACCAGTGGAGGGAGGACTGAGTAGAACCAACATACTTGTGAAGACTAAGGAACATTGTATCTAGTATCTCAAGAATGAAGTTGAGCTGAGACAGATTCAACATTATTCTCTTTCTGAGTGAAAATTTCCTACATCCAATGGCCATAGTTGACTCCAAATAGGAAATAAACAACGGATTTATTCCCAACTCTCTCTTATGTGCACTGCTAGCCATGCATAGTATTAGACACTCTTAATCTCCCTCTTCCCAAAGAGATCTTCAGGACCAAATGGTAACATAATGGGAAATTCTCACTTCCTATAGTTATTTTTTTAGAGAATTTTAAATGTAATTTAATGACATAAATACTGTCATACAACTTCACCTCAAAATGATTTGTAACTTACTGATCTTTTCAGAGAAAAGACTTGAATCACAGAAACATAAAAAAAAACACCACTTCCCCAAAGCAATGTGTCTTACTAATTCCACATTTCTCCTTTTCCTTGGGGTAGATCATATAAAAATTCATGCTTTGATTTTGTCTTTCTGCTTTCAGTTTTGACATAATGTATAATTTCTTTAGTATTAACTTTAAAATGTAAATGGAATGAAAAGGCAAAGAATTTACCCTCTAAAGAGTGAAATGAATTTCTCTGTGTTGGCTGTACATTTATAATTACTCTCAAAAATTATCAGGTGATATAAGCATTAGTATCATTGATTATCAGTGCAGTGTCTGGATTGGGAATATAGCCATTATATGTTAATATACATATACCTGAAGAGTCTTCCTGCAGAGAGGAATTGAGTGTAGAAGATTGGGATTTTCTGTTATTTTTTTATCTCTTTCTGACTTCTCAAATCAATATGCTTTATATATAGTAGTATATGGACATATGTTCATAAATGTATTCAGATGGATTAACGTTTTTTATTCCAGCTTTCGCATAGTAGTTACGTCTCTTAAAATAGACTTATCTCAAGCTTATACCCATCTTTGACCTTTTAGTTTGAAAGTTTTTCTTTCTGAAAGAGTTTGATTTCAACTCTACTGGAATATTTTCTGTCTATGTAATTACCTTTTGCAATGGATTTGAAATTTTGTATTGTTTTACCCTTCCAGAATAGAGTGCTTGCTTTTTTGGAGGTCTATTCAGGCTGTTCCTTAGATTTTACCTTTACCCCATGATTTCTTATTTACAGCTCTCTTTCCAATGGAATAGCTGACAGCTAAGCCTTTTATCAGTTTAACAACATTTCTTTAATGAAGTGGGGTTGGAGACACAAATCAATGCAAAACTTAACTTTTCCATGATATTATACTGGATGACAAGTTAAATAATCAGATACCTTATCTTTAACACAATGGAAATGCAGTGTGCTAGCACCATGAAAGTGAAGGAAACCATTACCCATTTAAAGGGTAGCTTCTTAAATGACTGTACTTTCCATCATCCCTAATATGATGATGGGGTGGTGGAACCCTTACATTGTGATGCTTAGTGCTAGGTTGTTAGCTCAACTTAGAAATAACCATAGAATGTATTAAGGGACTCGGGCCATCTTCTGCCTTGCTGTTTCTAGATGTGATTCTTCCCACACATGCTCTCTCTATGATAAATAAGAAAGGTGTACTAGAATTGAGCTGAGCCAATGCAGAGTCTTAAGCCTGTCAAAGTGCAAGATAATTAGCTTTATAAAGTCAATAAGCCCCAAATGTTTCATTGCAGTGATGAAAGACTAATACAAAGTCTTGTCATGAACAATGATGTCATACATGATTATATGTCAACAGTATGATTCTACATACTTGAGAAAAACATTTCTATAAGTGAAGCAAACATTTTGTGAACTTGGAAAACATTTCAAAACATATTTGAGTCCAAATGGTTCACAGAAAGACTGTACAATGGTAAGTTCTCAAAAGAAAAAGCTGGCCAGGCGCTGGTGGCTCAAGCCTGCCTGTAATCCTAGCTACTCAGGAGGCAGAGAGCTGAGATCAAGGTTTAAAGACAGCCCAGTCAGGAAGGTCCATAAGAGTCTTATTTCCAATTAACCACAAGAAAAATGGAAGTGGAGTTGTGGCTCAAAATGGTAGAGTGCTAGTCTTGAGTAAAAGAGTTAAAGGAGAGCATACAGGATAGAGGTCAAACCCCATGACCACTACCAGGACCACCAACAAGGATGAACGGCTGTGAGAATATAGAGGAAGAGTCTCTATGGTCAATAGTTCTTGTTTCAGAATGGGTTGGGTAGGGAGAGAGATCTTGTGGCTATAGACAGGAAAACATCAATCTGTCAGCTAAGCTGACAGTAATATGGGCCATGTTTCAGTCTTATAAAATACAATTTACTCTGACTAATCTAAGAGAATCAGCTATGTTTTAACTCTGGTGTGTCCCCAACAAACTCATGTTGAATTTTAGTAACCAGCATATCAATGATGAGATATTGATGAGGGTATTAAAAGGTGTTCAGAGTTACACACACATACACACACACACACACACACACACACACATGCACACACAGTGAGGCTTGAACTCAGGGCCTGGATGCTGTCCTTTAGCTTTTTCAGTCAAGGATGGTTCTGGCTTTTTGGTGGTTAATTGGAGATAAGAGTCTGAGGGACTTTCCTGACCTGGCTGGTTTTCAGTGATCCTCAGATCTTATCCTCCTAAATGCTAGGATTACAAGCATTGAAACCCATAGATTTTTAATTTTCCTTTGGGCTACACTTTTCTAGAGAATGATGTTAAAATCCCAAACTTCAAGCACAACTACAAAATTCTTGGTTTTACCTTAAAACAGTCAGTTTTGGTTTTCTCTGCACTGGAGCTGTGGTTAAGTGCGGAAAGTTCACCACTGTGTGTGTTCTTACTGAGTTTTTCTTTTCAGAAACTGTAAAAATGACTCTTTGGTCATACAGATACCTTCAAATGCTAATATTAGATCCAATTTTGCCCACCCTTTGTTTTTCAAACTCTTAGATTGATTGGTTTGGCTGGCTACCAGCATCTCATGGTTGTAATCTTGGCAGTTCAGGAGTTGAGATGAGAGGGTTGAGGTTCAAAAGGAGCGATGCTGGGAAAGTCCAGGAGACACAGCTTTAATTAGCTACCAAAAAGGGCAAAAGGGGAGCTGTGGCTCAAGTGGTTGAGTGCTAACTTTGAGCAAAAATAAACCTCAGGGACAGTGCCCTAGACCCTGAGTTCAAGGGTTCAAGCCCCAGAACTGGAGCGCGCACGCACACACACACACACACACACAGAGGATTGGTTAAGAAAAGGGTAGTGTGGATTAAATGGGATTTGGGACCAGGAGGTAGTTCTGTGATTCCTTCAGGTGGGAGGGGTACTGACTGTGAGCTTCGGGCATCTTCACCCAGATCAGGACTTTGCTAGTGGAAGATCATTCTCACTTACAATTCAGAGGAAGAAAGTCTAGACTCTGCCATCTGGCTTTGCTACTCTTGCATGCTGGTTTCGAAGATAGGGCCATCAACTTCGCCACCTTGGAGTGGATCAACTATGGCAAAGCAGCCCGCCGCTGGTGGACCATGTGGACCCCGCAGAGCCTGCCAGGCCTGCGCTGACCTATCCAGGTTGGGGCTGACACCTAGCACAGAGGTGAGCCCCAGGCCGGAGCTGACTCCCAGCAAAGAAATATTTGCTTTACAGGAGACCTGTACAGAGCTGGAGGTCCTCTAGACGTAAGGTGGAGGGAAGTAGGACTGACCAAGATTCTCCTGTGTGCCCACTTGCTGAAGTGCCATGAGTGCACCCTGCTGCTTGTGCCTGATGTCGGGTCCTTGAGAAGCTTCATCCATGCGGATGAGAACTGCGTGGCTCCTGTAGCCCTGGCCAAAATTCTAGCCATGGAGCATCAAGCCTGCCCTCAGCATTTTGCCACCGCTGGGAGCTGCTAAGATCTCAAGTCTCCTTTCTGTATTGCACCTCTGGGTTCTGAAATACTTGACATCAATAAAAGGTCCTGGGCTGGGAATGTGGCTCAGTGGTAGAGTGCTTGACTAGCATGCATGAAGCCCTGGGTTCGATTCCTGAGTACCACATGAACAGAAAAGGCCAGAAGTGGTTCTGTGGTTCAAGTAGTAGAATGCTAGCCTTGAGCAAAAGAAGCTCAGGGACAGTCCCAGGCCCTGTTCAAGCCCCAGAACTAGAAAAACAAACAAACAAATAAATAAATAAAGGTCCTAACTTGATTATGTTGTGAAATGTGGCTACTCTCTCCCCTTCCTGGGCATCTTTTTCCTCCTGGGAACTAATCTATGGGGTTATTTAAGGTTTCTCACACTGACACTGTCCCTCCCAGTGACTACTGGGATGGACCTTCCACTCCATGATGTCACAGTGAGTTTTTGTTCTCCTCAGGAACTCTCAGCCCCCCTCAACTCAAATGAACCCGTCACTCTGGTTGTCCATGGACCATTCTTGTTTCCCTTAATACCGTCAGGATTCTTGGCCTGCAACACTACCAGACTAGCTCTGACAATCGTTTGGATGCTGAGGTAGGTGATGCTCAGACTCTAATTGGACTTCTTTTTTTTATTGTGAAAATATTGTACAGAGGGGTTACAATTACATGGGCAAGATAGTGAGTACATTTCTTATCAAGCATTGTAACCTCCTCCTTTGTTTCCCCTTCCCATCCTTCCCATCCTCCCTCCTCCCCCGCCCAATCCTCCCCCCCAAGTTGTAAAGTTCGTTTTTGACATGACAACTTGTACTTCTCATTGTTGCAACAGGTCCACCTGTATCCTTATTTAAACGACTTGTTTTTCCCCTTCCCCTCCACAAATTATACCGACATCAAATACAGT
>NW_012267219.1:22984623-23212042 GCF_000151885.1 Dipodomys ordii | reverse complement strand
TACTGCAACCACTTCTCAGGCAGAAACAACTGAAACTGGAAGTCAAATTTTGAGTTCAGAAAGGTTATCATGTATAATTTGTTAAATCTGTAACATACGTTATAAAAGAAACGTCTAAATTAAAAAAAAAGAAACAGCTAGTTCACCTAAACCAGGGAATATTTTAAATTATTTGCTACATATTTCTTGCTTTAGAAAAAGTCAATAATGGTTCCTTGCCTTCATCTGAAAGACTCCAACAATGATCTGATTTATTTTATTTAATTTTATATACTTAAATCTTATTATAAGTCTGGGTGCATTAATAACTTAGTAGAAGCATGTATGGATAAAAAATACATGATAGTTGACTTTTTGGTTGTTTTTATCTTCTTATCTTATCTTTCCTCCTTACTATGTTTCAGATTTCTGCCAAAATTACCTTTTAGAATTGAAACATATTCATCTAAGTTATTGATAAAATTTTCTGAGACTTGCTATTAGCATGGCATATAGGATTTGCTTTTCTGTCTACTTCCCTTGCTTTCATATGAACCCTGCTCAAGGTGGAAGATAACTGGATATGCCACCCCATGTAAGCAGAACCGTTAACTTGAATGAATCATTTTAAGGAGCAATTTACACAGGAAGAGAAGTCTGATAACAGATGAGTTTACTATTTAGTAGAGGAAATTTATGTTTATACAGAAAATATTCACATGTAAAGGAATGCCCCTTACTGTACCAGGAAGAGGAGTGCAGTAACATAAAACTTCAGTGGAAAGGACCCTAATTTAAACTCATGAACAGACCCTTTCTTACTTTACTGAATTTTTTTGCTGAGCTGTCCTATAACTCACCTGATGCTCTGTTCATTTGCTTTTAGCTGAAAACGGTATTTAAGCCAGAATCTAAATCATTTCCACAAATGAGTCGGGAAAGAACAGGGACTAAGTTCTGAAAATAGCTTAGTCTGGCTTAGTTTGTACCATCTCTGCAACAAGAACAGGAGCAAGGGAGTTTACAAGAAGATGTGAGGATTAAAACAAGGCAACCATGGTGTGAGAATGGAGAACAAGACTGGGCTATGAAAAAGGTCAGGGATAAAAGAACAGAAAGGCTGTGGTCCTCTGTTGGATGATGAGTGCAAACCACGACGAAATGAAGATAAACACAAAGGCCCTGGTATAGATTTCTGAGCAAGTTATCATGTGAAAAACAATAGACTTTGAGAAAAAACAGAAAGGTTATGGGTTTGTATAGATAAAATGATATTAGGAACTCTTTTTGCTCTCCACATGTGCTTTCTTGAACCTAGAGCTGACTGACTTAGAAACATCAAGACTTTAATTCCAGAGTTCTAAGTGTCTTAATATAACAAATTAGTCATAAGAAATGGTGGTTCACGCCTGTAATCCTAGCTACTCAGGAGGCTGAGATCTGAGGATCGCAGCTCAAAGACAGCCTGGGCAGGAAAGTCCGTGAGACTCTTATTTCCAATAAACCACTTGAAAACTGGAAGTGGCACTGTGGCTCAAGAGGCAGAGCGCTTGCCTTGAGCTGAAGAGCGCAGGGACAGCACCCGGGCCCAGAGTTCAAGCCCCACGACTGACCAAAAAAAAAAAAAAAAAAGAAAGAAAGGAGAATTGTGTGGAGCATTTTTGTTTAAAATGCTCATACAACATCACAACTTAAAAATACAAATAACATATGGAGGTAGCTTTAGAATTTATTTTGTCTTATTAATGAAATTGAGTTTAGTTATTAGTCCAGCACTTGCTTAGCCTCAGTGATGCTATGGATTTGGTTGCAAGTAACTCATATTGTCAACCAACCCTCCTCTCTCCATATCAACAATGATATAACTCTAACCAAAGATCCAAAATATTAGGCCTGTAGAGCCCATCAAAATGATAACTGTGTGTTATCCTTTCTCCTATTCAATAAAGTCTCCTGAGTAATAAAACTCTTCATTCATTATTTTGATTGGTGCCCTATCCAGTCTCAGAGGTACACAGATATGAGTGAAGGTGTGAACTATCCCTGGGTGCTTCTCTAACTATCTAGCTGACTGAATAGAACTATGTATTTGTGTTTGAGATCTGGATTACTTTTCAGCAGAGGTGAGTCCGTAAAATGTGAACTTGAAAAGGTCAGAATTTTATCCATTAAGCCATCAAACTTTTTTTTTCTATAATAAGACTAGATTCAAGGTTTTAACTTGAATCGCAAACGTAAAGTTCAGCAGGATGATCATATCTCAAATGGAAAGAACAGGCAAAAAAAAAAAAAAAAACCTTTGTCATTCCATGTATGAGAATTCAGTGGTCTAAATGTCAGTACAGAATGACACAGTATCAAATTATGGCTTGTATCACCAAAAGCTAGAAGATATGGCGATTTTCAGATTTCTAAATCCAAAATGTATCTGTAAACAGTATGCAGAAATTGAGTCCTATGTGTCTCATGCTTGCATGTTTATTCCTATTTATGTGCTAACAAACTTTATTCTCCACTTTAATTCAGATAGTAAACCTAGTGCATAATGTGCCTCACACTGAGAAACCTAAGCAATTGTTGTGCCTGTTACCTAAGCAGCATTTAATTGCATAGTTGGCATGACAACAATAAAGACAGATTTGATTCCATTGTTTTTATGAAACAATATTGTTTGAGACAGTTACAGTTTTCACTTGTATTTATAGTTCTTTCATTAAATTGTAACATCCAAATATTTTCTCAGACATTATCAAGCAATTGTCTTCATAATTTTCTCCCCGAGTGATACTCTAGCTTCCCTTATTGTATTTTTTTCCTTTTTTAATAATGTTTTTTATTACATTTGGTATATTTATGTAACGAGAGGAGGAAAAATGAAGCTGGAGGTTTTTCCCAAGATGCTATCTCTTATATATCAAGAGATCATTTATGTTTTCTCACAAGATAGTTTTCATAATATTCAGACTTGAGGAGATGAAGAATCCTCCCAAATAACAACATACAAAATAATTAAATTGGATTAGGATGGTTTCTAAAAATCACTCTTATTACTCTTACCTGATGAAATTTTATGGGAAGCAAATAGATACACATTCACTGTAATTGCATTTGCCATGCAATACTTAAATATTCAAAATATTTAAGAATGTAATGGATTACAGGATTTGAAGGGTTGCACTGGATCAGTTTTAGGTCTTTTAAGCTGGTACAGAAAATTCCTTAAACAAAGTGACTTCTGAAAAACAGAAATTTACTCTTCATAATTCTAGAGGCTTCCATAGTTTCCAGAGTTTCAACATTTGAAGAAGATAACTCTTGGGTTTATTCCTGGAAACTTCTCAGTGTTTATTTTCATGATGGGTAGGAGAAAGTCAATACCTGGTGCACATCATTAGGGGGTCTGATATGCCTTATAAGGCAGACTTGATCATCTCCCAAAGCTGTCACCACCTAATATCCTCACTATGTGGATGAGCATTTTAACAACTGAATTTGAGGTGATATAAATATTTAGAAAATATTTGGATCTTTCACACAAATCTGTTGATTTTTTTCAAAAAATTATTGTTGTGAAAGTGATGAAAAGTTTAAATAGTACCTTTAAAATAAATAGTATCCTTAAGGTAGATAAGATTCATTCATTAGAACAGTGCCTAACTGCAAATGTGAAAGGCAGTAGAAATTTGTATAGAAGTCTTGTGCAGTTTCATCCCCAGACTTACAGTTATGCCAGAGGTTTACATAGGAGGTCACAGACTGGGGACTGCCCAGGGAAAGATGTGAGGCTTTTTCTGAGGAATAAATTAAAACTATGAGGAGAGAGAGAAAAAGAGAGAGGGGTAGGGGAGGAAGAGAGAGAAAGAAGAGATGGGATGAAATGAGCAGAGATGAGAAAAGAGACAAGAAAGAGGAAAGAAAGGAAGGAAATGTAGATAGAGCCACACAGGGAAAATAACCTGTGAAGATGGAGGCAAAGATTAAATGATGCTGCCAAATGCAAGGAAGAAGTAGGAAGAGGCAAAGATGCATCATTCATGATAAGCTTTTGGAGGCATCTAATCCCTGCCAACATCACAATTTGGAACTCTACCCTAGAAAACATTGGAAAAATACACTTCTAATCTTTAAACCAACTTATTTGTGGTATTTTAATAGTCTTGGGAAATGAATATAGTATTAGTTAGGTCATTTTTGAACTAAAGCAAAAATACAAAACTCAAATTTCAAACTAGCTTTCCAAAAATGAGTGTTAATACCATGTTACCATTCACCTTTCTTTATGAAAAGCCTTCTCACTAACTTTCCTTTCTTCCTTTATTTGTGTTTAATGAAATGCATCCCTGTCATTATGGAACATATGACTGTGTGCATATATACATATTTTGTGCAATCTCCTCTACCTGATCTATAATGCAATAGGATAACACTTTTGCCTATGGTACCATATGTCGAAAAAGAGATCTTACAGATCTTATTGCTGTGATTAAGGTACATATTCACATGGATTTGAGGAATATTTTCAGGGGGCCTAATCCAATCATGTATATTCATGAAAACAAACAAGCAACAACAACAATGAAACCAGAAACCCTTCAGTTTGATTTTTTTTTTAGTCTTTTTGTTGTTGTTGTTTGTTGTGGGGCCTGAATTCTGGGCCTGGGCGCTGTCCCTCAGCTCTTCAGTTCAAGGTGAGTGCTCTACCACTTGAGCCATAGTGCCACTTCCAACTTTTTCTGCTTATGTGGTGCTAAGGAATCGAACCTAGGGCCTCATGTGTTCTAGGCAAGCACTCTACCACTGAGCCACCTTCTCAGCCCTTCAATTTGATTTTGAAATATCCAATACTATTGAGGGCTACATGGGAAGAACCTCAAAGTGGCCTCAAAGTCTTTAGCTAAAACTTATCTGGCCCGTAAACAGCCAAGACAAAAAACCCCAAAAAACAAAAAAAGGCAGGGTGGTGGTGGCTAGGAGGAACTTTGTCTTCATCACCAGAAGAAACACATTATTGAGTTTTGACTGGAATTCCAAGTATCAAGTGATATTGTTCCTATGTCTGACATTGTGATTTCAGCCCTGAGCAAAAGACCCAGCTCACGTAAACCCAGACTCCTCAGCTTCAGAACCTGTGATAATAACTGTTATTTTAGAACACAAAATTTGTGCAAATTTGCTACCCAGGTAGAGGATAAACCTAATCTTATATTTCCCTCAAACCTAAAGCAAGAGCCCAGGAATCAAACTGACTTCTCTTATCACAGCCCACATCCTAATTCATCAACTAATCTTGTGAGCTCCAAAATATAACCCTAAATAGGGGCACTTATGATATGTTTGAAATTACCTAGTTCAAGATATTTTTGGTCATTTATCCACAGAGCAGCCAGAGTATTTTATATAACATTATGCCTCTTTTCTATGCAAAACAGTTGTTTTTGCCATGTAGAGGATAAATCTCCTGTCCTCATCATGGATATGAGTCAGCTCCTGGCTATTTCTTTTATATTAGCTCCTACCAATCTTCTTCTTATTTCCTAGGCTGGAAGCCCACTGGAATTATTCATCTTTGAGGATGACAAGCTTATTTCTAGCCCAGAATCATTGAACATTCTACTTCCTTTGTCTGGTATTTTCATACTCCAAGTTCCACCCGATTTTCTCCTTTATTTCATTCATGTCTCTGATCAAACTCCTTTCAGGAAAAATATTCATGATCATCTTGTATATAACGGACTCTCTCATTTTTCTTTTTCACATTAGTGTGAATATTTCTGCATTTTTGAAGTCAATATTTATAGAAGTTGTTTCATGCCATTTTTTTTACAAAATAAAAGAAACAAAAAAGTTCATGTATTCTACACAATTCAGGGCTAATGAAATAAATATTAATAAGTACTTCTTAGATTTATTCGTATTCTATCTGTTAGTTTTATTCATTCTTATTGTTTCTTATTTTGCTTTGTTCTAGCTTTATTTGTTATTTATAAAATCAATAATTTATGAATCCTTTTTAGATTTAGTCTAAAATAAATGATTGTTTGCCAAATGAGTAAATCTGCATCTTTCTACCCAAAAATAATACATGATTATCCATGAAAACATTTTATTTATTATTATTGTGACATGTGTGGTTTATTTGTTTAGCAAAGTGAAGTGACCTTGCTTGTTGATAATTAGGTTAGTACTAATTTCTGGGTAGGATATAAAATGCAGGCATGTATTTCAAATTTTACAATTAGTATTTGGGATTTTGGTAATGCTTAGGTCTGGTGAATCTTGAAATTTTAAGGTTGTAGTTATCTCAAAGTTTGCTAGTTGCAAATTTACTTTCATGTATACTTTGTGTATCTGTGAAGCCCACAGGTATGATTCGTACCCATGATATTTTAGCACAGTTTTCCTTTTGGAAAATTTGTTTTGCTTATTTTATCTCTACGTTTCTCTTCAGTGAACAAGCAGTATTCCATGATAGCACTGACAGTGCATGAAGAAGTTAATAAAATGCTGAAGAAGTAGAAAGTTAACATATTTGAGACATGTCATCTTTTAATAATCAGAACCATCCGCCAGAGGCTGTTTATAGTTGTTGTTTATAGGATGAATTATCAGCTATACTAGCATGTCTGACCAGAGTAATTCATTTCAACTGAACAATGGTAAGAAGGAGAGTTATACATTATTTTCTGTTACAAATACATACTTTTCAATTATTTAAAAAGGTATAGCGGGTAGTGGTGATATACACTTATAACTCCCAAGTCTTCCTAGGAGGCTGAAAAAGGGAGAACACAAGGTTAAATGAAACACCATGTAAACAATCCAGTGTGTTCTTTTTAAAAAAATGTAGGAAGTTGGACTGGGAAGGTGGCTCAGTGGTAGAGCGCTTGCCTTGCATGCCTGAGGCCCTGGGTTCGATCCCTCAGCACCACATAAGCAAAAAGAAAAAAGCCAGAAGTGGCACTGTGGCTCAAGCGGTAGAGTGCTAGCCTTGAGCTGAAGAGCTGAGGGACAGTGCCCAGGCCCAGAGTTCAAGCCCCACGACTGGACCCCCCCCCCGAAAAAAATGTAGGAGGTTGTTGTATTGTTGACCTTTGAAAAGTCAGGTCTTTTTTAAAATTAATTTTATTTTCAAGTTTGTTGTCTTTATTTTGCATCACAGTTTATAAGTCTCTTTTTTAAAAACATTTAAATTATTCAGTTTAATTTTCCTAAATCATTTACAGTGGGGTTTCTTTTGAATATCTGTGTAAGCCACTGTGTAATTATCTAGTGTTGAATTTCCATGTAGAGCATAATCTGAAGAGGAGAATAACTGATGACAAGAAATTTATACTGAGAACCTATTTTTATCTTAAACCATGCTCTAAATAACTAAAAATTATCTTCTGTATCAAAATCAATGAAACAAAATACAGCAAACTTATGTTCAAGAAGTTAATAGGATATATTTTCCAGAATTCACATAGAGAAAATCAACCAAATGATATCAGATTATACCTTAACATTGTATTTAAAAAGTGAGTATAAGCCTCCAATCATATTTTTTAAATTAATTCATTATAACTCCATTATGCACCTAGTTCAATATTTAGTAGGTTATTCCTTATTGCCCAAAGAAACTACAGATCTCTTTATAACATTTATTAATTTGAGTGGCTCCCAACTAACAGATATTCTTATGTGCCTAAGCACGGTGCTAAGGTGCCACCATAAACTTTCATTAAATAAGTGAAAAACTGAAAGCATGGATGATAAAGAGAATATCTTTGGTAACTCAGACATATTTAAGTTTGGGATTTATTCATTCATTAAATGGCAGACACTCTACCACCCAAGCCACACCTCAAGTGCTTGCTTATTTTAAGTACATGCACACTCTCACTTCAGGCTCAATCTGGCTTGAATGTGCTTATCTTTTCTTTCTCTCTGAGAAAGGCAGCCACAGTGCACTGTGGGCAGTCATTTTGCTTCCCCTGTATTTGGGACAACATGTATATATCACTGAGGCCTAGTCACTGAGTGAAATAAAATCTTGTAAACATTTATGCCCTATACCCAGGCTGGACTTGAAGATGGAACTCTCAACCCTACCACATTGCTCTGATAATTTTGAAAGCTCAGTGAATAATGGAATAATAGAATGTGGAAAATATTAATAATTTCAAGACAATTATGGCAATGCAACAAATTGAGCATGATCTTGCTTAGATCAGACTTCTGTTTGACTACACTGTCCCCCTATCCATAAAGCTGTCCTTGCCTATACATTTCTGTAACTGAACAGCTTCAGTTACATTTTTCTAATCTCTTGTACAAGGTTCTTTAAAAATATTCATATATATTTATGTTTTGTGCCATACTGGCGTTTGAATTCAGGCATGGACATTGTCCCCTATCTTCTTTCCTCAAGACTAGTAATCTCACATTGAAGCTACAGCATCATTTCCAGTTTTTTACTGGTTAACTTGAGATAAGAATGTCAGCGATGAACATACAAAAGAAACAAAAAAAATCATGTAGTACATTAAAACAACAGCGACAAAGATCAAACCTCTTGTGTCTCTGTCTTGGGTTCATTTCATTTAGCATCATCTTATACGGTCATATATACATAGCTTTTGACCTTTTCTGCTTGTCTAGTAAGATTATCCTAGATGTATATTAGTTATTGAAAATAAGGGAAACCATGGGACCTATATTTCTTTGGGTTTTGCTTACTTCAATTAATATATTTTTTCCAAGTCTTTTTTTTTTGGTATGTCTTCCCCCATGGTATAACACCTGTTTTCACTGTATTTGATTTTGGTGCCCCGCATCTTGTACATACATTTACTTAACTTGGAGATGGGAAGGGAAATTACAAAATGCCGAAAGAAGGAACAGGTTGATTCATTGAACAAAGAGATGTACAAGACACTATTTTGAAAACAAACTTTACCTCTTCAGGTCTGAGGAAGGAGGAGTGGGAAGTTGGGGAGAGAAGGGATGGTAGTGGAAAAACAAAGGAGGGGATGTCAGGGACTTTCCTGCACTACCTGTCTTCAAATCATGATTCTTGTATCTCAGCATCCTGAGATATGAGATAAACTCCTGGCTTACGGCAATATTTTTCAGCTTGAGTTGATTACCCTTTTCAATCAAGATTCATTGTTTTCTCATGCTGACTTCATTTAAAGACATCAAAGTAATGAAGTCAAAGGAAAGAGCATGTGAAGACTTAAAATAACACCAAATATTACATTTTTAAAACTGAAATACAATTTAAATTTAAATATATATATACATATTATTGTAAAGATACTGTATAGAGGGGTTACAGTTACATGAGTAAGGTAGTGAGTATATTCCTATCAAGCTTTGTTACCTCCTCAGTACAATTTAAATTTTAATAACCCTTATCCTATGTTTACAGTCAATTCTTCTTCATCAGTCATTACCTAATAGCACATCCATTTTTAGCCACCCTTTTTATGTGAACTAGTTCTGACTTGCTTGAAGAACACATACAATTTAGGTATGGCTATTTTACTATCAATGTGTATTTCATTCCAAGAAGATCAACTACACTGACTTAAACAATAATCTTAATTACTTTGCAATGCACTCTTGATAAATATCTATCCAGATTGAGTGTACCCTTCACCTTTGGTTTGGCATTCTATCAATCTTGAAAGCACTTTATTGTCAATAAAATGTGAAGTAATTAGTGGTTTTGTTTTAATGGTGATATATTCTTTGTCTCCTGACAAGGTAGAAAATGAATTTGCCCTCAGGGTGTTATGTGCATTCATACACATTTTAAGATTTTAAAATCATCAAATTTAGTTTCTAAAATGCTAGTAGATAATTCAGAGTACATTATTTGTTTCATTTTGTTTGGAATACATTTATGTAATTGGGTGTACTTAAAATAATTTTAGCTGTAAAATCACATCTTTTTATTTATTCATCAATATGTAATCAAGTTTAAATTTGAATTAACCTGATTTTTAAGATGAAGAAAAGATTGGGAAAGGTCAGTTTTACTTTCTCTATTTCAAACTAGATAATCTTTAAATGTCTCCCTACAGCCTTTTCAATATAAAAAATGCTGCTCATATTAATATTCCATTGCATTGTAAGAAACATGAATGCCACACTTAATCTAGACTGTCACCAAGATAACCTATGAAGACTAGAATAATCATCATTTCTTAATTAAAATCAATACAGAAACATACTAATGATAGTAGGTAAATGATGCTACTAAAAGAGTTTGTTATATACCATATCTACAACTATAGATATGCATATATCTATACACAATATTTTATTAACTTAAGTCAAAACCAAATATTGCATATATTTAAGAACAACTACTTTTTTTACAGAGACTTCATACATTTAAAAAAAAGAGGTGAATACAGTTAATAATTCAATATATGAGAATGCAGCCAAAAATTCAGTATATATCCTACAAAATTAAGAAGAAGGAGGAAAGGGAGGTATAGGGGAGGGAGGGATGAGAATGTTGAAAGTGTAACATTGATCAAGATGCATTGTATTCATAAATTGCTGCATTAATGGCACCTCTTTGTACTTGAAGTTAATAAAAAGGTGCATAATGATAAAATAGCATGCATTTGTATGTGAAAAAAGAAGAACTATTTTATTCCTTTTATGAATTTCTTTCCTCTCTTGTTTTCCTTTTTCAGCATTGTGGGACTAACCAGTATCTGCTATTTTGACTTTGTAATATGTAATTTTAGTGAGACATATTTTTCTTATATCTTGAGACAAGACAGTATTTTTCTTTTTTAAATGAGACATCACCTTTCTCTATTTCCTGATACAGCAAAAAGCATCATGGATCAGACATGTGAGACTCCTCTTTGGATATAGGCTTTGGTAAAATAAAAGCAGATATACGAAGTAGGTACTCTGCCAGAGCAGAAATAACAGTCAGAATGCAAAACATTTTTTATGAGTTGGACAATGCGAAATAATTTTGGTCTGTCATCAACACCTTGGATCCCAGTGAGTAGGTGGATGAGTTGAGCCTATGTAATGCTATGTAGAATTATAGTAATTCTCTACTCCCAGTTGGTCTCAAGCAGAACATAGTAGGATGGCCATAACACCAGTACTTTTGTATCAAGAAGAGATTAAGGAAAGTCCAACTATTTGCAGGGGCTAAGTGTTTGAAGCTGGAACAAATTCACACTTAACTAATTACCTTTACTCCTGCTCCAACTATTATCCTGACTTAATTTCATACTGAAGGAAAGTTGCTATTGTTACCGTGTCATATCCTTTCTTAAGTTTTTTTTTTTTTTTTTGTCGGTCGTGGGGCTTGAACTCTGGGCCTGGGCGCTGTCCCTCAGCTCTTCAGCTCAAAGCGAGCGCTCTACCACTTGAGCTACAGCGCCACTTCCGGTTTTCTGGTGGTTTATTGGAGGTAGGAGTCTCACGGTCTCTCCTGCCCTGGCTGGCTTTGAACCGCGATCCTCATATCTCAGCCTCCTGAGTAGCTAGGATTACAGGCGTGAGTCACCAGCGCCCGGCCCTTTCTTAAGTTTTGTCCAATCAGCTTGATTAAACTGTACCTACTTTGGTGTCTTTCAATCTTCACATCCATCTCCGTTCTGTTGGATTCTGGTCTATAAGTATGCTGTTTAGGTCCCTGTGTTTGCTGTTTTATACATTGGCTGACACCGTACATTCTCATGTCTTACTCTGTTCATTTTTTTCTTTCTATTTTTGGTGAAAATACTACACCTACCACAATCAACTCATCTCTGCTCCTATATCTAAGTGTTGTACTGAAGAAATTCATGTTCTTTCCAAGATGGGTGTCATGATTACTTCTTTCTTTAGTTGATATTTCATTTCTACTGTAAAATCATTTACATGTCTTTTTGATCTGTCACTATTTTAAACATTTTTTGTTCTAGTCTGCTTGCATAACATCTTTCTTTTTATCCTCAGCAGATTTCACCTCCTTAGTGAGAGCAATGCCCTCCGTAAACAATACTTATCTTAGCCATCCAGATTCCTGACATTTTGTTCTAATGACCAAAGTTCTTTCCTTAAATCCAAGTAAACAGCTTCATCTGTTACACTGGATATCATCTCCTTTGTTCAATTTTATTAAAAATACCCTTACTTTCATGTTACTCATTTTTTGTTATACACTTTTCTTCCAGAATTTGCTTAATCAGCCTCCATCATAAAACAAACAAACAAAAAAACCCTATCCACCTAACATCTACCTTCCATCTTGTCTCTCGAATTAACTTCCTCGCAAGTTATCTGAAAATGTAGTATTTATCATTTTTACTGAATTTTATGTGGAATTTCCTGAGATTTGTGTTCTGCTCTTTTTTACTCTCCCTGGTAATAGTAATCTCCTTGCTGTTAAAATGAAAGCAACACAAAGAAAATAAAATACATTGTGACTTTTCTGCAGCTTTTCACACCAATATGCATTCTTGTCTTAAAACTCTCTTATTGCTTTCTCATATTCCTTTTTCTTGGTCTTTTCTGAACTTATTTTTCTCAATCCCTTAGATGGTAATGTTCTTGTGAATATTGCCCTCCAATCTTCTTTTTCTCTATATGTACTGGATTTGAAACAGTATATAAATTCTAATAGATCACAGTGTCTAGTTCTTCACTGGTGACATCCAAATATCTTTTTCCGTTTTGCTTTTTGTTCCTCTCCAATACTTGTCTAATTACTACTCTGCATCATGTAATGTTCAAAATGTAGTATGACCAAAAAAGTCAGACTGCTTTGTCTACCAATGTCTCTTGTTTTGTGGATGGGAGTGTCTATTACCATTTCAGGTACCTATGCTAAATCCTGAGAAAACTAACAGCTTGGTGTCCAAAGAAAATATAATCTTTGTCTGACTTATGAAACTAACCCTTCTGTGTTTGAGCATTTTCAAATAAAATATTTTTAAAAATTGAACCCCAAGATAAGTATTCAAATTTTTTTCTTTCATGCAATTGTTTCTAACATATTTATAAGATGATTTCTTTGTTGCTTTGTATGTCCCTCCCCCATGCTTTCATTGTATTTGATGTTGGTATAATTTGTGGAAAGGAAGGGCAAAAACAAATCATTTAAATAGAGATACAGGTGGACCCATTGCAACAATGAGATGTACCAATTATTATGTCGAAAAACGAACTTTACAACTTTGGCTGGGGGGCAGATGGGTAGGGGGGCGGGGGAGAGATGGGAAGGGATGGGAAGGGGAAACAAAGAGGAGGCAACAATGCTTGACAAGAAATGTAATTGTAACTCCTCTATAAGGTATTTTCACAAAAATGAAAAAAAAATGAAAGATGAAAAGAATAAAGACAAAAAAATTTGCTCGGGCTGGGAAGGTTGCTCAGTGGTAGAGCGCTTGCCTTGCATGCCTGAGGCCCTGGGTTCGATTCCTCAGCACCACATAAGCAAAAAGAAAAAAGCCGGAAGTGGCGCTGTGGCTCAAGTGGTAGAGCGCTAGCCTTGAGCTCTGAAGGGCTGCGGGACAGAGCCCAGGCCCAGAGTTCAAGCCCCACAACCGGACCCCCCCCCAAAAAAATTGCTCATCATTAACCTACACCTTTCAAACAGCCTATCACTGTTATTCCCTAAATACCTCCAGGATATAATTTCTTCTTTGATATTCCCACTGCTGTGTTGCTCAGGATCTTTCTTCCCTTACTTGCTCTGTGGCCTTTGCTCTTTACTCTGGAAATGTTGTCTTCAGTTTTAGATCTTTTAATTTTCCTCTTCATCTTGTTAAAATGAAGTCATTTAGAAATTAAAATCTTACCAAGTCTCACATACAAATAAGATTGCTTCTGATGTTTATTTTTCATTAAGACAAGGTCCTCAAATACAAAACCACTTAATATACTAAATATATCTCTTATTTGCATCTACTTTTTAATTGCTTTGTTCCTCTACCAAATAGGGTTGTGAACATTATTTCAACACATATGTATTCTTTTCTAGTTTGTCTAGTACATGGTCTTGGAGTCTGTTGTATTTCTGGCATTATATGTATACTGATCAGATAACTGAATAAATACTAGCAGGTTCCTAATCACTTGAGTTTCATATTGAAAGACAGACAGACAGCAAGGCCAGGTGATATTACAAGGACTGGATGGGGACTATTTTAGACATGCTTGACAATTTTATTCACTTTAAAAGGAGATAGTGTTTGGCCAGAGAATAAAGTGAAGGAGTGCTCTCTGGATATTTTCAGGGGATGAAAAATCCCAGACAAAGAAAATAACCAGGACAAAGCCCCTGTGCAGAATCTGATGTGTTCAAGGAAAAGAATGGAGAACAATGTGACAGAGATGTGTAGCAGAGGATTTACAGAAAAGAGTGACATCATATGACCTACTTTTGAGATGATTCCTATGGTTGCCAGGTGCAAAATAAATAATAGAAGGACAAGGGTAGAGAGAGAGGCATGAAGTAAAATATAATAATAAATATAATAGAAAGTGTTAAATTTCTACTTTCTTCTTGTTACAAACTCAGAGGGTTACTTCCTCAAAAAATACACGGCCAAACCATATTCAAGCCATTGTACTGTTCTCTTGATGAACTGTATTCTCTCACATTAATATTAATATTACAATGTGTCATCTGTCCTCATTACACTTGCTTCTAGCAATCTAGATGCACTCTAGATGCTACTTACTCTTTTGTCTAAAGCATGGGTAGTATGAAATTCCTGCAGGATCTGTTTCTGTACCTATCATAACCTTTACCTAGTGACCTATTTCTTTGCAATCTTTTCAACTACAGGGAGGATTTCATTTACTTAGTTTGTTTTCCCTCTAACTTAACATGATGATTGCATTATGTATAGTAAGAGAGAAAGGAGAAATTCTGCAGATAAATCAGCTATAAAAACTGAAAAGATGGTTGACTACAAAGTCTTGAGGTGAGTAGTCAATTGTTGTATTTCAAGAGCAACAAGGAGCCAGACTGGTTATCATATAGTGAGAAAACACACATGAAGCTCAGCATAGTTCATTTGTTCTATGTAAGGGATGTGCCGTTAAGCTTAGTTTATATTTCTGCATTTATATAAGCCTCTTAAGTCTACAAAATAAATTTTCAATCAAAACTCACTATTTTCTTTAAATTACTATTTTAGGAACAGGCCTACATAATTGTTTCCCCTTTTACACTTGAAATCTTCTGAAATCCAGATTCATTCCTATCTATACATAAATTGTGTGGAACCATCTTTCCTTTATGCATACATCCTTTCATATTGTCCTTATTTTATTTTATTTTTTCTTATTTTCTTATATCACTACTGAAAGTTCCCTTGTATTTCAAGACAGCTTCTCTGGAAATCAGAGGACATTCTACATTCAATTTTTAAAGAAGAGTATCATAATTTAACTTATTACTCATTGCTGCCATAATTCATAACCTTTCCCTTTTAACAATTTACTCTCTTTGTGATCCATCCTTCATCCCACTATTGTTAAGATGCAGACAATTTTACCTAGGCTTCAATTAAATTAATAACAGCTCCATTAGTGTTTCTTAGATTTTCATTTAAAATACTTTAATTCCATTTTCTTTCATTCTATAACTCTATAGAAGTTGCTATTTTTTATAACATTTCATTATAAAACTCTTGTCTTGAGAACTTTAGCTAATCTATGAGCACCATTTTTCTTAATTATATTCTTTTAAAATTACATATTCTTATACCTGCAATTTGTTTCCATTCCTATTTTGTGACATGCAGTTTTCCATTGAAAATCTAATCTCCCAATCCATGATGCTTCACATGTCTCTTAAGCAAATCCTAATAAAATTTTAGTCAGAAGAAATATGTGCTCTGAATCTGGCTGTGACTTTATTTTATTTTTAATGCAGAACATATTGCATATAAACACAGAGTCAGTATTCACTATAGTAGATGCAGGTGACAACTAACTTAGCTCTTTCATAGTTTTTGTTCTAACAGGAAGATAGACCAAAGGAAACAAGTATATATGTATATAACTACAAATATATGTATAAATACATACATGTGTGTAAATATATATATATATATATATATATATATGATGGCTAGACGTGCTACATAGAAGAAATCAAGTAAGGAGAAAAATGAGCTTCTATTTTTAGATAGAAGGTTGACCAATAAGACTCTTTTGATAAAGGCTGTTTGGACAAAACTTGGAGCATATTATGAAGTGAAGCTGATATGCAAAGGAGAAAAAATACTTCTAGATTTAAAACCATTATCTCATTAGACCCTAAGGAAAAAGTATACTTAGTTTTTATAAGGATGAGAAAAGGTTTTGATGTGGTCAGAACAGAGTGGGCTAAGCAAAGATGGAAGGGCTACAGGGGATTCAGAGTTGGTCTGAATTCTTTGTTGCTATGCGTCTCTTCTTTGCCATATTCCCTAGGGGTACAATCCCATAGTTTACTATTTTTATTTATTCTTAGATTGTTATCACCGATTTCGATTTGGTAGATAATGGCCATTGATTCTTTTGTCTTATATTGATTGTCTGCAATGTTCTCCATAAAATTAATGTGTCTATCATTCCAATTTCCCTATGCTGTGTCAATTAATGTACATGTATGTTACTTATTTTAGAAGAAATCGTCTCTCTGTTACTCTCTGTATCCCTCTCTCTCTCTTTTTCTGACTCTAGCACATAATTGCCTTACAAATATTTATCTACACATCTATTTTCTTTTCTTTTCTTGACCTGTATTCTAAGCAAAGAAGAAAGGACAGGAAAAGACTAACTTCAGACTTGATATGTTATTGCATTCTTGATTTCTGTGTTTGTCCACTCTATTTGAAAGCATGTATCTTGTCTTTTCTTTTATATACTTTTATCATTGCATCATGCTTAACAAGTATCCATATCCAGCCATAAAATAAAATGCTTAAATAGGAATACAGGTTGACTCATTGTAACAATGAGATGTACAAGATACTAAGTTGAAAAAGAACTTTACAACTTCGGTGGGGGTGGAGGGAGAGTAGTTAGGGAGGTGGGGAAGAAGGGATGGTAGGGAAACACAAAGGAGGAGGCAATGATGCTCAATAGGAAATGTACTCATTATCTTACTCATGTAACTGTAACCTCTCTATACAGTAACTTTACAATAAAAACATACATATGGGGCTGGGAAGGTGGCTCAGTGGTAGAGCGCTTGCCTTGCGTGCCAGAGGCCCTGGGTTCGATTCCTCAGCACCACATAAGCAAAAAGAAAAAAGCCGGAAGTGGCATTGTGGCTCAAGTGGTAGAGTGCTAGCCTTGAGCTGAAGAGCTGAGGGACAGTGCCCAGGCCCAGAGTTCAGGCCCCACGACCAGACCCAAAGAACCCAACAAAGCAACATATATATATATTTATATGTATAAATATATATATATATAAACTTTTGTTGGAAGAACTCATCCAATAATGGAGTAGTTGACAATGTCCAAAGCACTCACATAAAATTTAAATGTTAAATAAGGTCCTTCACATTAAGTAATATGTTTAATTTTTGCATATAAAGAGTTGCTTTTGAATTGCAAAGGTGCCAATATTTAGAATCTCTGATTAAAGAAATAATATGTAATTAACATGATAGCTTTAATTAATTTTTTCATTTCTTTCAGACTTGTAATTCAGGAGACACTTTCCAAAGAAAAATCTAAGATTGGAAATTTTTAATATACTAGGAGTGAATAAGGAAGAAACATCTTTGTATTACAGAACAGATGTTCTGTGAGTGACAGTACAGTTTTTCAAAGATAGAATTTTTTTGTTTTGTTTATCAAACTGAATCTCAGAATTTATGAAGCCCCACATTCTGAGTTACAGAACTAATCAGATATACTTAAGAGTTTGCTAATATTTAATATATCATTTCAATTGCTTTTTCCCCAAACCATTTTACAATTCAGCTATTTCATTACTTATTCTATTGATCCAATAAAATGATGCTCTTTGCTTTTTCTGTGGCTTGCAAAGAATATTGCTATTCACAAGTCCCATGAACTCATGGCTCCACAGAAGACTTACTCAGAAGTAATAAAAATATTGTTCAAGTAAAAATATTGTTCAAGTAAAAATTACATTCAACATATCCCCAAGCTACAAAGTGATTGCACAGTCATTTCAAACAATATGTGAGAGACATCTTTTGAGGTCAACATGATATATATATATAAGCCGTTCCTTTGAGTTGTGATAAATGTGATTTATAACACAGCACTTTACAGAAGCACTCAAAACTGGTAGGTGGATATCATTACCCCAAAGTACAATGTGAGAACTATTTTCATTGGACCATATATCAGACTTGTCAATAATGATGTTAACTTATATATCAGTAACAAGTACAGCAGTTATCAATCATCATCATATAAAGTATACATATTCATTCCTATAACAATATACCCCAAGAGATAAACAATAGGAAAAATTTCCCCTTGACATGAATAGTGATATTGCTTTAAAATAACCTAGTAGTAAAACTATTCTGTATGATATTATATATGTTCTGTATGATATTATATAAGCCCAATGATCTTTATAATGCAGAAAGGAATTGGGGGGGCTCTCAGAGAGAAAAAATACATAGTGTGTGAGGCCCTAATCTAACTCATTATAGATATATGAAATAGTATTAAGGAAGAATGTAGAGGAAAGCTACTGATTGATGTAACTTTGGAAACGGTTAAGACAAAACTAAATTCTTCATAAATACTGTCTTCTAACTGGTGAAAAAGTTGATGGAGTTGGGAGCAAGAGCTATCATACCAATTCAAATATTATCTTGCTTTGTAAAGATTTTGTAGGATCTTACTACCTTTGTTTTGGGGAATTACATAGCACTTGGGCAATGTTTTCTATATGTAATCATTAAGATGCTACATAAACATTTTTGGAATTAGGGAGTTTTTTTCTCCTCATATGCAAGACTTTGATAAAGCAGAAGGTTAATTTTTTAATTGAATGAAAGGTAGTCCCTGAAGCTTCTTTGCATTTATTTTAATATAATTTTAGAGATTGGGAATATGTGTGGAATGCACATGATTCTTTCATAGGTAGATTTCTCTTTCTTTGTCTTACAGTATTGTGTTCATACATCGTATTAGACTTAAAGTACATGGACTGTGAGTTCATAGGAAGTAGAGTTTAAAATCTGGCTTTCCCATTTATTAACTCAGTTACCAAAGGTAAACTGAGATTGAACTTGCTCACTGATGAATTGGCATTGATGATGCAATCTACCCTGCATGATGAAAAACTTGCTAGCAAAAAGTAATGCTGTGTGGTGGTAATGCTGCATGGTAGAATAACTGTTCAACACACATTAAGTACATACGATTAAAGAAAAATTATTGACCAGATTTTTAGATTTGTTTAATGCAAACTTTCTTATAAGGATTGATTACTAACTTTCCCTCTTTTCATTTTTTTACTCACTCAAAGTTTTTCTATTGTTTATGCCCCTATAAACTATTAATGATAATACACATTATGTGTATTACCTTATTATAAATAAGGTTAAAGAGGAGCGTTTTGTGTGAAGAACTGAAAATAAGCATGGATATTTTAATATGGAAAAAACCTATGAAGAAGTCAAAATTTCTAAACATTCTGATAAGACCTGTACCAGCCCCTATTAATTTTTCAACCCAGTCTCTAGTAACTATAGTTCTCCATAATCCTCCACTTCAGTGAACTATTGTCTTTGCCAACCAGTATTTCATAGCTGCCCTTAAAATCATCACTTTGAAATTCAGAAATTTTAATAAGTTTTTTATGTGAAAATACTGTACAGAGAGGTTACAGTTACATGGAAAAGGTAATGAGTCCCTTTCCTATCCAGAATTGTTACCCCCTCCTTTATTTTTCCCCTACCATCCCTTTCCTCCCCACCTTCACAACTACTTCCCCAACCTCCCCTACCCCCGGCCTAATTTGTAAAGTTCGTTTTTCAACATAATGTCTTGTACATCTCATTGTTACAATGGGTCAACCTGTTTTGACATATAATGTCCTGCTGAAATAGTATGTGTATATAAGTATGCAAACATTGGGTTAATCAACTTTTTTTTAGCTTATATACATCACCTCTTTAAAAGTCATTTTTCTGTTATTCTCAAGTCAATTTTCTATTTTATTCTTCCCTATTATTCTTTATTTGACCTTTGAAGATCATTTAACAGTGTTACATATAAATAAGTGACTCACATCCAGCTTGGACACAACTATGATATTATTTTTATATCAGGAACTCTCATTATATCTGCCATATCTACTCTATGTCTCAAAACTCCCTAACACATAATAATTGCAAGAGCAATAATTGTTGAATAAATAAAATATAACTTGTTTCAGTCATTGAAGTTACCTGAAATCATGGTAGAAGAAGAGGAAGTCTGTCCAGCCACCAGTGGCTCAAGCCAGTAATCCTAGCTACTCAGGAGGCTGACATCTAAGGATTGTGGTTCAAAGCCAGCTTGAGCAGGAAAGTCTGTGAGACTATCTCCAATTAACTACCAGAAAACCAGAAGTGGCTCTGTGGCTCAAGTGGTAGAGTGCTCACCTTGAGCTGAAGAGGTGAGGGACAGCACCCAGGCCCAAAGTTCAAACGTTCAAACCCCATGACTGACAAAAAATAAAAAAAAGGATGTTTGTTGTTTCGTCTTTGTCAGAACAGACAATTACTTCCTGAGAAAGGAAAATAAATTCTACACATACACATTCTCTTAATTCCATCAAATCTTAGAACAGCATTAAAATAAAGCCTTTGCCCATTAAAATTATAGTCAACATTAAGTATTTATTTATTTCTTTCGAGAATGAAATGAAGCAGGGGATGAGTTGAAGTCAGCTGTATGCCAAATTTACACTTACAACCACTTAAGCCCACCCCTCACGTGCTGCGTATGAAAGCAATCACAAACATCAAATAAGAGCTGTGGCACACAAATAGGAAGAAGCAAGTGGATGCTTTCTAATTTTGTGTTGTATGAATTTTTTAATAGTGGCCTTTTTTGTATGACACCTTTTGTTAAGATTATGCATGTGCATCTCAGTAAGCATCTCTGAACTTTATTAATAAGCAGTTCTATCTGAAATAGCATTAGCAGTTACAGTCTTGGGAAATGCTATTGTAATTAAGGTTGCATTGAGTCAAAAGCAGTTCAAAGGAGATTAATTTTAAGCTTTGAATGTCTCAGGACACCTAGTATGGCAGCATGCATCCTAAAGCTAATTTAATTATTTGATGACAATTTCAGCCTTGAAGATTAGTTCACTTAATTGTTTCCACTTCACCTCTATGGGGACTCTACTATCTGAAACAAAATAAGGAATGTTTTTCTTCCTCCACCCCCTGGAGGACTCACTATTTAAGATGACTTAACTGACCAACTGTATTTCTTTTAATCAAGTACTTAATTGGATTTATATTTTCAATTAGCTAATTGTTTATTATTACTAATAGCTGATTTGTGAGGGGAGTTCTAGTAAACAAAGTATAAGCACAAGTGTCAGTAAGAATTCTGTTATAATTTGTGTAATAGAATCAAAATAAGATGAAGCAAAGACATTAAATATCACTGAGACACTTAGCCCTGTTTGAAATTCACTTGAAGACTAGGTATCTCTACAGAAGAATAGTGATCCAACTGGTAGCAACATGGGCCAGTGCTCTTGTGATCACTGAGTCAGAGACCAAGCACTTGAGCAAAGAAAATTATATGATTCCACACAGGAATGTTATCATCTCTTTGACACACACACACACACATATAAAATTACTCATAACTAGTTATATAACCATGTATTATTTCACAGGTCATAAGGAATATGTCAACCATTTGCATGGAAACAGAAACACATGAGATATCAATCAATTTTGGCAATAAATGCCCCACATTCCTGGCAATATAAAAAATGGCAAGTTCTTTGCTTTCTCATTCCCTTTTGCTGTTTTAGCTCTCCAAATGATTATTGTAGACATTCTTTTGACCAGCTTTCAAGTTGGTAAAACCAACTGCATTACACATATTCTCTACCCTGCATAAACAAAACATTTAGCAACTGGAACACTAGTGATTCCAACTGTATTTATTTCTCATTTTGGACAAGGTTTTCCTTGTGTCTACTAAAATTACAGAGAAACTTAATTTTAAATCATCCTTAAGGAACTATTAAATAATCAAACGTGAAACTTCAAATAACCCTAGTAGAATGGCATGAAGTTCTGATATGCTTACTCAGTTGAAAATTAAACTCAGAGACATATTTTTTATTGGAAAGATACTGGGAGCCGATGGCTCACACCTGTAATTCTAACTACTTGGGAGGCTGAGATCTGAGGATCCAGGTTCAAAGCCAGCCCGGGAAGGAAAGTCCATGAGACTCTAATCTCCAATAAACCACCAGAAAACTGGAAGTGGCACTGAGGCTCAAGTGGTAGAGTACTAGCCTTGGAGCTGAAGAGCTGAGGGACAGTGCCCAGGCCCACAGTTCAAGCCCTATGACAGACAAAAAAAAAGATTCTGTACAGAGGGATTAAGGTAATGAGTATATTTCCTATGGAGCATTGTTACCCTCCTTTGTTTAAATATCACACAGTACTTGAAGCTTCCAAGTGAAAGCAAGATTGAAAACAGTCCTGTGACAGACAGCAGAGCACAACTAGAAAAAGACGAGATTTTGACATCTGACAGATCTGGACTTAAACCATAATTATTGTAGTAATTGGACATGTGATACTGAGAAAGACATTAACTTCTCTAACTCGAAGTACCTTTCATGTTTAAGTGGAGATTACAGGAGCTCGAACACAAAGATTTGTGAAGAGATTCTAATGAAGCATAATTGTAAAGCAATTAACATACAGATTTTATCAATCCATTCAACGTTTATTGTATACTGTCATAGTGTCAGATATTGAGGTAAATACATCTTACCAGAAAAGAATTAACAACAGAATTCCATGTTTTAAGCTTCACTACATACCTGTAGAAAAATGAAACTATACAGAGAGGTTGATATGGTTACACTATTGGGTTTGTGCATAATTACAGAGTTTAAAATATTTACTTAAAGCAATAGAGCTAAGAAGTAAATTTGAGCATAAATTTAAGTGCTGGCAGCATAAATTTAAGTCCTGGCAGTAAAACTCTGCAAGATAAAACAGAAAAAAATATATATATATTCAGATATATACATTTATATGTATATAGATGCACACATATATGTCCATATATGTATATACTATATATCATATGTATAAATGCAAATATATACATTTTATGCACATGTACCTCCTTAGCTTGAATATAGGACTACATATTAGCAATTATATATATGATATGTGCAACATATGTAATACATGATATGTATACAAAGATTTTTCTTGCAGTGAAAAATGTGGTAAAACTGAAACATTGAAGTAAATGTGTACTAATATCAGAGTTATATAAAAAAGAATTTTCTGAAGAAAAGATGCAATGTTTTATTTTGCGGAAGAAAAATAAAAGCTAAGGAAAACTATTAAAAGGCTACAGTATATGGAATTTGAGTTTCCTAATTTGGTCATTATGTTTAAGTCTAGAAGGAATATATTATACTAAATATCCACAAAGTATCATGCTTTGTTGTAAAAAGGTCATTTTTTCCAATCAATAATGATGAAGAAAAGAAATACTTTTCAGGTTACCTAAAATTGACGAGGTGTTCAGATATAGATATTGTATGTATATACTACTCTTGACTATTCTTTCCTACTAGTTGGATAATTGTTCTTTTGCTATCAGTTTTGAGAATACCTCTACCATCACCATGGAGAGACAGAGAGGCCATGACTTTGATGGTGAAACATGAGTAAATCTTGCATTTTTACAGTGACTTAGGCACTGTAGCAGGATCTTCTTGTGAAGTATCTCTTAGGAAATAAGTACTATTTTATACTCATTTCTTGGGAAAGTGAATTTAGATACTTTGGAACAACATTCTAAATATTCAATAACCAAAAAATGAAGAAGCTAGAGTCTGAATACAAATTCTCTGGACCGTTGGGTTAATCTAATGTCCTCTATGACATCCTGTTTCCCCAGGAACAGCCAGAGATGGAAGCCAGTAAGAACAGAAATTAGAACAATGCAAAGAAGGCAGAAATAAAAACTTCTAAAAACTTTAAGAATACTTATAGGGCTTAAAGTTAGTTGAAGGACAGGATATTGAAGCTTGAATGTGGAATAATATGTATTTAAGGGATGGAAGTAGTTCAGGTATGAGAAAATTGAGTGTGTGGTAATAGGAATGAACGTGTGAAGAAGAATACAGATGAAGTGCAAAAAGAGAGAATGGAATAGAACAATATATTTCCTGCCCAGACTTGAGGGAAGGGCAGGGCAGATGTTGAGTTTCTTATGGAGAAAATTATATTACTGTTAACATCCTCCCAGGATTAGAAGGAAGGGAATGTCTATGAACAGAGGCCACAGCAGATAACAAAAATAAGTATGGTATATTTTTATTAATGTTCATGCTTTTCCTTTTTAAATCTTACTTATGAGCTCAAATGTAGAATTATACTCACTTGTGTTTCTTCTGACAAAGCAGGAAACATGAATCCTAACAGAGAGGTCAAGTTGAATCTCCCTCTATGTGTTTGAGCATTGTATTGCTCTCCAACATCCTTAGCTTTGTGATGACCTCTGCTTCTGAGATTCTTTGGTCCAAAGAGTTACTGGTCTAGCCTGACAGAAGGTGTTGTACCCTCTGGTCTTTATTTAAAGTCATCTGAGTTATTATCAGCATTGGCATATTTATCATAGACTGAGAGGTAAGTTACTGACCTGATTTACTACATTTTAGCAATGGCATGCTTCTTCATTCTCCTTGATCCCAACAATGCAAATTCTCTTGACAATTCTTTTTTATAATATATTTTTAAAGATACTGTACAGAAGGGTTACAGTTACATGAGGAAGGTAATGAGTACATTTCCTATAGAGCATTGTTACCCTTCCTTTGTTTTTCCCCTACCATGCCTTCCCTTCCCACTTCCCCAACTCCTTCCTTCCCCCACCCCCAGAAGTTGTAATGTTCATTTTCAGTATAGTCACGTTGACCCACTATAACAATGAGATCTATAAGACAGTATGCTGATAATTCTTATATAGGGCTCTTGGCTGTTTAAAGGGATATCAAAGAACATCACATGTTTTTGGGCTAGGTAAAAAGACTTCTTGAGTTAAAGAAGTCTCAGAAATATTGTAAGTCATAAACATCCTCTTAATATTGGAGTACCAAGTAGGCCACATATGATATGTTGTCCTCTTTAAAAAAACCCACTTTTTTCCCTTAAATATGTTTACTAATATACTGTAGAGGACAAACAGCTCTGATTCAACTAGAGAGAACTTTAGGTTTTCCTGCTCAGTAGGTTCTTGGCTTTGATAAGCTTCTTTCATTATAAAATTAATTATTTAAATAATTATAACAATGTAAATGAACCATCATCTCAAAATAGAACACAATTTACTTCCTGCTAGTCCCCTAAGGGGCCTTTTGCTGCAATTCAATGTAACCATGTCATTGCTCCAACTCACCAATTTGTGCTTCCTGCTTTATGGGTTGAACTCTGCAGGGGCTATCATACACTAACTTTCTCTGCTGCTTCTTCCTCTCCAGTGCCATGTTAGTATTTTACCAACAACTGACAACATTTGGTGGGAGGCAGAAGGTGAGAACAGCATGTCTGCAGGGTAATTCAGGTTAAATATATGTACATTTAATTATTTACACTTGGATTTACATTTTGTAATTTGGAGTTCTGGAGAGGCATTAGAATCTCAGTTTATTGCTAACAGCATGGCACTTGGGTTTTCAGAGAAGAGTTGATATGGGGCTAATGAGATTTAGTATTGGATATTTAGCTTTGCCTGAAATTGCCTTCTTCATTCTCTAAGCCCCTTATCTTAGGCATATCCTTTCAACTGAAAGCCTTAATGTTAAGAGGTGATTAAAGAACTAAGTTTAGAAATAACATACCAAGAATCTTTTCTTGTTAAAACCTTGGAAGAAGCAGAGCTCAGTAAGTACTGGATTTTATTCCTGTGAGTGTGTGTGGAAGGAATGGGAGGCAGAGGACAAAACAATATAATAGAAAGAAAGAAAGAAAGAAAGAAAGAAAAAAAGAAAGAAAGGAAGAAAGAAAGAAAGAGGAAGAAGAAAGAAAGAAAGAAAGAAAGAAAGAAAGAAAAAAAGAAAGAAAGGAAGAAAGAAAGAAAGGAAACATATTTCTGAAAGACTTACAGATCCATGTGGACATAGATTGTGCATCCTGCAGCCAACGCGGTTGCCTCTTATTTGCCAAATTGTGCCCCTGATGTCTACAAAAAAAGGCTCCATTTTGGCCAATTATTCCACGCTAACTCCTGAAAATAAACTTCACTGAAAAACTGGTCATTATCTGAATCAAGGTTAAGGAGGATATTTCATTGAGGAGGGAAAATACTGGGAAATATCTACAGGTTAGCTAAGGGAAAAAATCATGGTTGCACAGTGATAGACCCAGAAATCTCTATTGAAATCTATGAGAGAGAAAAAAAGACAAGTTGGCAGTAGGAGAGAGAGGGTCTGAAATGATCATGTCAAGGGCATCCAAGTGGAGTTGCCTATTTCTTAGCAATCTCTTCTCATTTGTAGTTATTTCAGAGATACCTTGTAATATTAAAAGCAAGTGGATTGGTGGGATAGAAACACAGATGTCTTTTGATGCCCAGGGGAGTACATTCCTAAGTCATAATGCACACGTAAACCTGTAAGTGGAAACTAATGTGCAAAAGGAAAGAGCTAGAAAAATGCATCTCAGATGTATCATAAATTGTCTTCTCAAACTCCACAAACCTTCGTTATTTTTCATGGTTAGCCTCTAGACCTCTGGATAGCTCAGTGAGTGTTATTTCCATTTTAGTGTCTAATTCATTAATTCATTTTCTCGCTGGGCCAAGATGGCTTGATGTATATTCTTGAAGCAGTGTCATTGACTTCCTATCCAAGTTCACAGTTTCTCTTTCTTTTTAATTTTTTTTTTTGGGTGGTGGTTGTGTTAGTGGAAAATCAGCACAGCTATTCAACTTTGATCTTTACATCTGGCATGAAGGCTTGTTTATTAGACTGTATAAAACTGGGAGGAGCAGATAATAGACGTTACGTCCTTGAAGGCATTTCCTTTTGCCATGTTGGTCCTTTCTTCTCTCACTGATTCCTGACGATGAAATGAGCAGCTTAGTGTTGCTGGATTTTGCTACTCTTTTTCAAGATGCCTTACAAACCAAACATCCAAAAACAATCTATTCAAGTTAGCATAGCATTTCTGAAGCTGTAACTCACAGTAAAATCTTTCTCCCCTTTTAAGTTGATTATATTCGATACTTTGTCACAGCAATAGAATACTAATATAGTCATCAGAGAACAGTTTTACTTCTTCTTTGCCAGTGTAAATGTCTCTCTCTTTCTCATCCACCTCATATCTATCTATCTATATGTCTATCTGTCATATATCTATTTAGATTTTACTCAATTGCCTTGGCTAGAACTCCCTTATATGCTGGGGTAAATCCCACTTGATCATGGTGTACTGTATAATTATCTTAATATATTGTTACTTTCATGAATATACATAATGGATACTATAGATTTTTTGTTTTTTATACATTTTTATAGAGATTTATGAAATTTTGGTTTTTTACAGTAAAACGTTTTAAAATTCTAGGGAAAATTCATGCTTATTATTTTTGGAACACGACACTAACAGAATAATTTTGCTTGCTATATTGTCTTCCTTTTAAGTGAAGTTAGATGGTTTCTGTCTTTGAATTTTTCTGTTTCACCTAAATTATCTATTTTTGGCTTATCCTTTTCATTCCTTTTTTATTTTTTGGCAGTACAAGGGTTTGAACTAGGCTTGCTAGGCAAGAGCTCCCCTGCACTATGTCTCTAGTCTTTTTGAGACAAAAATCTCTTTCTTTAAATAGGTTTGTGTCTAGACCAATATCCATCTAATTTATATTTCTCATCTCATACCTGGGGACAGAGGTACATGCTGCTGTGTCCAGATTCTTCCTTTGAAATAGAAAGAAAAACTTCACCTAAGCTGACCTGGAAACAAAAATCATTCTGATCTCAGCCTGTATGTAGCTTCAGTAAGAGGTCTATACTATTGAAAACAGTTACTAGTCATGAAAGGATCACATACATTCCCAGGCTTGCTTTATAGCATGATCCTCTTTATTTCAGATTTCCAGTAGTTAGGATTCTTGGTGTGAGCGACAGGTTACTTCCTTGTAAATCTTTATATAATCAAGTTTGTTTGTATAAGATTGTTAATAGTATCTTCCATTTCATGCTCTGGTAATTTTAGTCATCTTTTTTTCTATTTTGGTCAACTTAAAACTAAAAATGTGCCAAGTTGTTGATCTTTCTAAGGTGTGTAGTTATTTATAGTAACTTTGAATGATGTTTCAAATATTTGCTTAAATGGAGTGTGCTATTTTATGATCTAGCAATGTTTGTAAGCTATAAGCTTCCCCACAAAAATAATTATGTGTTTACAAAAATATTTTTCCTAGTGTTCATAGGGTCATTACTGGTACATTGGAAACTAGAAACATTCCAAATAATCACCAATGATAGAACTGGTAATATGGAGTACATTCATACACAGTGGAATGAAATGGAATTTTTAAGAAAAACAATGACAATAAAGAAAAATGCATGAGCCTCAAGAAACTGAGTTTTAAAAGGCTGGATACATTTCCTGTATATAAAGAAATAGTGAATGGTAGGGAATATGGGGAGGGCTGGACCTGCTGACACTATTTTATGTTCTTTCTTTATATCAGTGAATATTCATGGTATGTTCACTTCATAAAACTCATCAAGCTGTACATTTGTGATTTTGCACATCTGTTCATGCAGGTTATATTTCAATAACAACTTGCCTAAAATTAATTTTGCATAATATTCACATAAGTGTTCTCCATAAACATTTCTGAGAGGATAGTGACAAAATCAGACTAATTTATGTGGTCTTGTTGAATCTCTAGAAATATAGATGCAGTAACAATTCAAGAATTCAAAGCCTTGGCTAAGCATCACAGGTACCAGGCCTCATGATTTTAGCAACAAGATAATACAAAGTAGGAAGAATCCATGACTCCTTTGAGGAAATTGAGAAATCTCAAATATCCAGCTAATATTCAATGAGAAATTCACTGTGAGATTTAAGAGGGGCTAGTGAAAATGGAAGAGGTTGGGCCAATCCAACAGAGAGTGAATAGAAGGGATGAGAAATGACTTATTATGAAGGGGCGTAGACAAGTCTACTTTGCAGAAATACATAAAACTGATTACCAAATGCTTCTTACAATTCTAGCCTCTATATTGAGGAATTTGAGTAGGTTGAAAATTAAGGCTATAAGAAAAATTTCACTGTAAAGGAATGTAAGAGTAGAGGAATCTCTCTGGGGTAGGAAAATTTAGAAGGTCATTTGTCCTATATACTCTACATAAAAATAGCAGAAGTTTTATAAAATTGTAAAGTAAATTGTATAAAATTGATATATTGAGTTAAAATATTTTGCACAAATACTTAAAAGATAATAATGATGATAATTAATTTTCAAAGTTCGTGAGGCCTAATTTATATTACATTAAAGTCCCTTCAAAGTTCTTAGGGAAAAAAATGAGCATAGTTTCTCATAGATAGTGAAATCTCTTTAGAATCAAATGTCCACAGGAAAGTCAAATAGTACAAAATTAAGTTAAAGATATGAAAATACTAAATAGTGTGAAAGAATAGCATTCATATATCAGAGAAAGCATTGAGAATGGTAATGATCTAACTCAGTAAAAATAGGCAGGAGAAAAGTGATTTTCAGAAATTATGAATAAAGAAGAAAATGTAGATTAATTTAATAAAGTGGAAGTGGTTCTATGATATTCTCTTAAAGTTTTAGCCAACATTTGTTTTAATATCACAATAAAGAAGGGAGAAAAAAAGACACCATATTCTGTCTCTATGCAAAAAATGGGAGTTAAAATTTCAAAAACTATTTTAAAGGAAACATTTTAAAAACACGAAATAAAACTGTATTGACCAAAAAAGATGATTCAGTTTACAGATGATGTAAATTCCTAAAGAAGAAAATAGCAATAGAAAACAGTGAATAGAAAACATTGTAGAAAACATAAATGTAACATGATATGAAAAAGCAAAAGAGATTTAGATCAATATGTTTCTCAAAGTGCACAAACACATTCTTTGTATGAGAATAGTCACTGGGTAGAATTTTTAAAATTGTATTTTAAACTAAAATTCTTGGTTTTAAAAGCAAAAGGGAAAAAATTAGATACTTAGACAAGAGTAAACAATGAATTATATGGGAAAGACAAGTAGAATATTGTCCTCCAAAAACAATCCTTCATGATAGGTCAAAACGTGATGGCATGAAATAAAACAATCAATTAAAAATATTTACCAAGTAGATAACATCTAACAGAACTACTTTCAGTTGTAAAGGTCATAAACTCATTGTAAATCAAAGGATATTGATACCACTTAATCTTTCTTAGGAATATATTAGAGAATGAGTTTCAGAAAACTAGAGTAACTATAACATAGGCATTTGTGTGAACTTTAACCTTAATTTTATATTGAAGATCCACAAGAGTTCAAAGAGGCAAAAGAAAATATATAGTATACAGGTCTTTAATATTTAAACAAAATAGAGAAAGAATAAGCATAAAATGATAATACTTTGAAAACATGAGGTACAGAAAGCTTATCATTAGTCTCAGTAATTTTATTGCTGACATTAATTTTATTACTGTTATTCTTCAAGTATTATAAACTAAGTGATTATAACAATTTATAATTTAGCTTTCTACTGTGTACATAACAAGCTAGAAAGTCTCTTGAGAATTGAAATAACAATATAATATTTCATTCTAAAATTCTAAAAAACAATAATTCAGGTTCCAATGGCTCATGCCTGCAATCCTAGATTTTGCAAAAGTTGAGATCTGGAGGATCATGATTTGTGCCTACCCCAGGCAGAAAAGTCCTTAAGACTCTATCTACAAAATAAATAGCCACAACCAGGGTTGGTCTATGATTCAAGTGGTGGAGTACCAACCTAGGAAGAGCAATCCCAGTACTTTCAAAACTAGATACTTGGACTTCCTCTTTGTTTTTCAGGTCATTATTTATGTATCAGTATTTATTAGAAGGCATTTGATAGTTTTTTAAATAATTTTTTATTGTGCAAATACTGCACACAGGGGTTACAGTTACATGAACAAGGTAATGAGTGAATTTCTTATCAAGAATTGTTGCCTCCTCCTTTGTTTTCCCCCTACCATCCCTTCCCTCCCACCTCCACAACTATACTCCCCCACACCCTGCCTAAATTGTAGAGTTTGTTGTTCAACATAGTATCTTGTACATCTGATTGTTACAATGGGTCAACCCGTATCCCTATTTAAACATTTTGTTTTTTTCCCTTCTCCTCCCCAAATTATACCAACATCAAATACAATGAAAATGGGGGTTATATCATGGGGGAGGGACATACGAAGAAACAAAAAAAATCACACAGTACCTTATAAATACTTTAGAAACAATAGAAAGAAAGAAAAAACCACTTGTTTCCTGTCTTGGAGTTCATTTCACTTAACTTCATCTTATCTGGTCATATGTACATAGCTTTTGACCTTTTCTACTTGTCCCAGACATATACTAGTTATTGCAAATAAGGAAAACCATGAGACCTATGTTTCTTTGGGCCTGCCTTACTTCACTTAATATAATTTTTTCCTGTCTTTCCATTTCCTAACACATGGGGCAATGCCATTCTTTCTGATGGAAGCATAGAATTCCATTGTGTATACATACCACATTTTCTTGATCCATTCATCTACTGAGGGGCATCTGGGTTGGTTCCATATATTAGCTATGGTAAATAATACTATAATAAACATTGTTATGCTGGTAGCTTTATTATGGTCTTGTTTGTGATCATTTGGGTAAATGCTCAAAAGTGGGATTGCTGGGTCACAGGGACGCCCTATGTGGAGTCTTTTGAGGAACCTCCATACTACTTTGCAAAGTGGTTGAACAAGTTTACACTCCCACCAACAATGCCATGGGGTTCCCTTGTGTCCACATCCCCTCCAGCATCTGTTGTTATTAGGGTTCTTGATTCTAGCCATTCTAACTGGAGTGAGGTGGTATCTCATGTTGTTTTGACCTGCATTTCTTTTGTGGCTAGAGAAATTGAGCATTTTTCATATGTTTGCTCCCTATCATGAAAACTTTATCTTATAAATAGGACAAATTTATACCCTGTTATTTTTAAATGATACAGAAACAAAGCATGTATTGAATTATCCCATCACAATGATTTGAGAATTTGATATTTGAAAAATTGATTTGAAAAAAAAAAGAATAAAAATTGGTTGGTTAGTTGATTCAAAATTGATCCAAGTGAGGTGCTGGTGGCTCACATCTATAAATCCTAGCTACTCAAGAGACTGAGATCTGAGGATCACAGTTGAAAGACTGACTGGGCAGGAAAGTCTGTGAGAATCTTATATCCAATGAACTACAATAAAACTGGAAGTGGAGCTGTGGCTCAAAGAGGTAAGAGTATTAACCGTGAGCAAAAAACAAAAAACAAAACAGGCTTTGGCACATCGCACAGGCTCTGAGTTCAAGCCCCAAACTCCTAATCAAAATAGGTAAAACATCTACTCTAGATATCTGAATAAACATTGATTTTTATCAATGTTTATAAAACTTTAACTAGTATATGTCTGAGACAAGCAGAAATGGTCAGATAAGTTGATGTAAGTTGAAATGAAATGAACCCCAGGATAAGGATTCAAATGTTTTTTGTGTGTGTGTGTGTGATTGTTTCTAACGTATTTATAAGATGATTTCTTTGTTGCTTCTTATGTCCCTCCCCCACGGTAACCTCTGTTTTCACTGTATTTGATGTTGGTATACTTTATGGAGGGGAAGGGAAAAATAAATTGTTTAAATAAGGATACAGGTGGATCCATTGCAACAATGAGATGTACAAGACGTTATGTCAAAAAACGAACTTTACAACTTTGGCGGGGACAGAGATGAGAAGGGAAGGGGAAAAAGAGGAGGAGGCAACAATGCTTGATAAGAAATGTATTCATTACCTTGCTCATGTAATTGTAACCCCTCTGTATGATATTTTCACAATAAAAATTAAAATTAAAAAAATAAAAACTTTTGGAATCCTTCTACCCTTTTACTTTTTATCATCTCTGTTTTTGGAGGGATTCTGACTTCATTAAGTTATAAGGTTATTGGGATTTAGAAGGCAGAATTTATAGTGTAAAATTTTAAGTGTAATGTTTTCAGATTGGAGCTGGGTTTGGAATTGGGAGTGTACTATGGAATATAAATTTGGTGGCTAACTATCAAAAGAAAAATTATGGAAGGAATCATACTGTATGGAACTCTTCAAACCACTATAGATAGAGTGACATTACTTTTCATTTATTTGAAAAGATGACTTAGACATTCCTGTGTGGTGGATCTTTTGTCTGAGAAATGTTGCAAATATAGTCTCCCATCAGTAAATTATCATTGGACAACAAACCATCTCCAAAACATGTTGGCTTCCAAAATTTTATTATTTCTAATTACTCTATTGGTTTACTAGGCATTTGTCCTGGTGTGAGTCAGGCTTTAATGATCTGGACTCGTTTTGTGAGGTTTGTATATTCGGTCAGTAGATTTGCTTCAAAAATTTCCTCATCCTCCAACAGCCTAGGACATATTAGTCTTTCAACTGAGGCAGAAATCCAAGGCCATTTGAGACCTGCATTAAAAAAAACAGCATAGTTTCTTTATACTATATTTAATCCCCCAAAGATTTTACTAATACTACATCATATTCAAAGAATAAGGAAGGAAAGAAAATGGAAGGGGAAAGGAACAGCGGGGGAGGGGGCAGGAAAGGGAAAGAAAGGGAAACAAACTCTACACCAAAGTAAGATGCCAGTTGAAAATACATTCCATGGAGTATACAGACTAGAATGATATTAGCTAAAACTATAAATTAAATCAATTCATTACATTATCCAACTTCATTTAAATCTCAAATTGGAATACATGGGACAATTCTGACACTCTCATTTTTCAAGTTTGAAAATACTGTTATTATTTTACTGAATGAAACAAGAAAAGAGGAATATTCAATTTCAATCCATTATGGAAGTTCACAAAGATTGAGAGTATGAATTTTTATTCTCTGAAAGATAAGTTTTCTATTCATTTTCTTTGACCTTATCCATATTCCAGTTAATTTTTAGGTAAACATATAAATGACTAATGTTTTTAGAGATTGAGAATATGATTTTTTTATTCTCTGAAAGATAGGTTTTCTATTCATTATCTTTGACTTTATCCATATTCCAGTTAATTTTAAGGTAAACATATAAATGACTAGTGTTTTTAGAGGAAATAAACAAAACAAATAACAAATCTAGAACCTAGGCTGAGAAAAATAAAAGGATACTTGCTATCATTGTGGAATCTGGGGGGAGACTACTTCATCATAATTTCTAAAAGCTTACTTAAATGTGGGAGAGAAATAATTTCTTATTTTTTCTTTTGTTGGTCATGGGGCTTGAACTCTGGGCTTGGGCACTGTTCCCACACTCTCTTCAGTTCAAGGCAAGTGCCCTACCACTTGAGCCACAGTGCCACTTCTGGCTTTATAGTGTTTTATTGGAGACAAGAGTCTCTCGGACTTTCCTGCCTGGACTGGCTTTGAACCATGATCCTCAGATCTCAGCCTCCTGAGTAGCTAGGATTACAGGCATAAGACACCGGCGCCCAGCTAAATAGTTCTATTTTTATATTACTGTTTTCTATTCACCTAACAAGGTTTGTGAGCAATGACGTTCATTTGTTGACTGTTGCTAATAAGTCCGGTATGCTTCATAAATGCACACCTGCTGTGCTCCTGAAAGAACCTGATATTTTCTGATGCTTCGTTGAACACAATGGACTGACAACTTAAAGAGGCAGAAGAAAAGATGGGTAGGAGGGAAGTCCAAGAGCAAATGAGTTAATAATACCCCATGATACACTCCTGAATGAAACCAGTTATTATAGGGAAGAATGGAGTGACAACAAAGTCTTCAATAATAGCTATCTTATGAAATGTCATATTACAAGAATGTGCACCAAAATAGATATCCTCCTCAGACAGAACTGATTATAAATCCCGAAATGCTTAGGATTATAGCTTTTGGGAAACCTGAGTTATTTAGTGGTGATGGGTTTGACTGTGAAATAGCTAAGTTTTGCCTAATACCCACACAACATTAAAATGTAAAGGACTTTTATCAGAAAATGGGCATATCATATTCCCCTATGTTACATTACATTTGTGAAGTTTCAACAAAAGGCCTATAAAACCTACATAATGATTCCCAAGTGTTCTAAAAAAAATAGCACAGTCCATGGAAAACATTATAAAGAAATTTCATTCAACCCTTAATATATTGATTTCTGTGACATAGTCAGCAATGCAAGCACAAGAATGAATACAGAATAGTCCTTAGTAAGCCTAAAATGGGATTGTTCAAAATTTTTAAATTGCTTTCCGCTTCTAAAGAGTGAGATGAACTGGGAGTAATTCAATTTAAGTTTAGTTGATTCATAAGCCTCCAGGATGAAAGTATTCTAGAAATTAGTTTTGTTTTCCTAATTATAAGCATAAAAATGTACCTCCTTTTTTCTTCTTGGTAAATTCTAAATATTTTATTGAAACTTTCAAAATAAAAAGCCATTTTAATAATAGATACTTTTTTATTTTATATTATTTTGTCGGTCATGGGGCTTGAATTCTGGGCTTCAGTGCTATTCCTCAGCTTTTCAGTTCAAGGCTAATGCTCTACCACTTGAGCCACAGCACCACTTTTGGTTTTATGGTGGATTATTGGAGATGAGTGTTTCACAGACTTTCCTGTCCAGTCTGGCTTTTAACAGCGATCCACAGATCTCAGCTTCCTGAGTAGCAAGGATGGAGTGAGCTACTAGTGCCTGGCTAATAGTTAAGAATTTTAAGGTGGGCACTGGTGAATCAGGCCTGTAATCCTAGCTGAGGATGAGGAGGCTGAGATCTAAGGATCACAGTTCAAAGCCAGGCAAGCAGAAAAGTCTGTGGCTCAAAACGTTGAAGTTCTAGCCTTCAGCAAAAAAGCTCAGGGATGTGTGGTGAGCTAAAGACTTAAAGAGAAACTTCTCTGAAGAGGAAAGAAGGATGGCCAATAGACACATGAAGAAATGCTCAGCCTCTCTAGCCATAAAAGAAATGCAAATCAAAACAACATTGAGATACCACCTCACTCCAGTTAGAATGGCTATAATCAACATCTCTAATAACAACAGATGCTGGAGGGGATGTGGGCAGAAGGGAACCCTACTGCATTGTTGGTGGGAGTGTAAACTTGTTCAACCACTTTGGAAAGCAGTATGGAGGTTCCTGAAAAGACTCCACATAGAGCCTCCCTGTGACCCAGCAATCCCACTTTTGGGCATTTACCCAAATGATCACAAATAAGACCACACTAAAGCTACCAGCACAACTATATTTATTGCAGCATTATTTACCATAGCTAAGATATGGAACCAACCCAGATGCCCCTCAGTAGGTGAATGGATCAAGAAAATGTAGTATATATATACACAATGGAATTCTATGCCTCCATCAGAAAGAATGACATTGCCCCATTTGTTAGGAAATGGAAAGACTTGGAAAAAATTATATTAAAGTGAAGTAAGGCAGGCTCAAAGAAACATAGGTCCCATGGTTTCCCTTATTTGCAATAATTAGTATATGTCTGAGATAAGCAGAAAAGGTCAGATAAGTTGATGTTAGGTGAAATGAACCCCAAGATAAGTATTTAAATGTTTTTTTCTTTCTTGCTATTGTGTCTAACATATTCATAAGATGATTTCTTTGTTGCTTTGTATGTCCCTCCCCCACAGTATGACCCCTGCTTTCATCGTATTTGATGTCGGTATAATTTGGGTAGGGGAAGGGAAAAAACAAAATTTTTAAATAGGGATGAAGTACAAGTCGTTATGTTGAAAAATGAACTTTACAACTTTGGGGTGGGAGTTGATGAGGGGAGGGGGGAGATGAGAAGGGATGGGAAGGGGAAAGAAAGGAGGAGACAACAATGCTTGATAAGAAATGTACTTATTACCTTGCCCTTGTAATTGTAACTCCTCTGTAAGGTTTTTTTCACAAAAAAAAAAGCTTAGGGATAATGCCCAGGCCCTGAGTTCATGGCCCACAACTTAAAAATTTGTACTTAAAAAACTATTAGTAGCTTAAATATAGGAAAACAACTATCTGCTTTGGGAAAATACATTATATTTTATCAATTAGTATTATTATCCAATACAAAAATTAGTTTTTACACATTTTTATTAGTGTTTCAAGTTTCATGTTGGAGTAAAATTGTTATTTTTAACATGGAGATATTTCTGACAATGTTTCAACCTCTTCAGGAATTATTGCACTAATAAGCTTTTAATAATTTGTATATTGAAACATTTTCCAATTTAGTAGGCTTTGTTGAATTACACTACAATTAATCACATTAATCCTTGTTTTATCCTTGAAACTATGTTAAAGCCTTTCTCTAAATAGAATTTTTCTTTACCTGTCCACTTATATTCTGATACATATTACATTTTCTCTTAGCTAAAGTTTACAAATTTAATTCTTTAATTTTGACCTTATCTTCTAAGAAAATATCTTTGACCTTTCCAGAATTCTAAGGTTTGTCAAGGCTAAAGTTTCTCAATTTCTGTAGTCTCTCTCTTCCCGAAAGATTTTGTTTTTCATCTGAGGGAGCCTCATTTGATCTTTGAAAGCCCATAAAAGAAAGTTTTATTACATCATTGATTATATTTATGCATTTTCAATTCACTCATTTGAGATTCCCTATTCTGATTAAGTTAGCCCTCTATTATTTATCTGATCCTTCTTGTATCCCTCATCGCTTGTGGATGTTTATCTCTGCCTTGCCTTTCTAAATACTGGTAGAATTCAGAAATAAATTTATTTAATCTTGGAATTTCCTTCATTGGGAACTCCTTGTATTTCATTGCTCATTATAGATATGCTTATATTGTTTCTATTTTCCTGGTGCAGTTTTGATAGCTCCGATGGTTCTTAACATTTTTCATTCTTTTGGATGTTCTATTTTGTTGGAATAGAAGTTATCAAAACGTTGTCTAAATATTTAGGGATCATGGGTTGTGCTGTGTACCTGATCTTACAGAGCAACAACTCCAGGCCCATATAGGTAAGGTTTGTATTATCCATCCAAGTCCACAGGAGGAAAGCTTAGGGTATGGTATAGCTCTGGGGAATAAGATTTTCACTCTTCAAGAATGGCAAACTTACTACTCCATCTATAAGGTGGCACCAGGTTCATGGCTTGCTGTGTCCATGTTAGTAGCTCTTTGTTTGTAGTTCTGAGTCCAACTTGTCACCAATCTGCTGATTTTCAGTGTTGTCATCGGCTTAGCTGAGGGAGTTATTTGTCCATGTCTTTGAGAACTGGAGATTTGCAAAACAGGGTCTTCAGCTTTTCCAGATGGGAGGCTTGTGTTTAAGATCACTACTAGGTAGGCAGGGTCAGTTTATATAACTTCTGGGGTCTTTAGAGTATACTTTCCTTCTTTCTACTCCATGCAGCCCCTCTGCAGATATTCTCATTCTCCGCTATCATATTGCCCGGCATTTATATCAGGGTCTTTTATTTGTTTAATAGATATAGATTTCAACACCCATGGGATTCTCCAAGTCTCTGTTTTGGCTTCACTGGTATTCTCATCTGCTTTTCTAAGCCACTTGTCTCTCCTTCTGTGTTTTAGATTTCTAGAGATGCAGGGAAGTGGTGAGAGTTTTTAATCTGCCATCTTGTTCTCTTGTTTTCCTTCTTTGCATTCAATTGCTTCATAAATACTAAAATATACTAAGATTATTCAAGAAAGAATTTTACATTATTAACTTTACGTCTTTTGAGTTGCTCTTCATGATCATTTCTCCTGGTACCTGTGTACAATTTTCCACATTAGAACACCGTTTCAATACAAATTGAAAAGTGCTATACTATCTAAATATTTTATGCTTTCTCAGCACATTATATGGTTCTTCCAAAAGTGTTTGTGCTTTATAAATATCAATATTTATTCAATAATTTATATTTCATTCCTTTTCTCACTTCTATCATTGGTTTTTTTATTCAATGAATGAAATAAATCTCTGTTGAATTACTTCTGAGTTTTCTCCTAAACCATTGTAGGTTTCTTTCTTTTCCTTTCCAATTCAGTAACTGTGTTTTTCACACTTCCACTTACAAAATACATCAACTAAATATATTTGTTTCTTTGTGTTCTTTCTGAGCAGTTTTGTCTCCCACTAGAGGTAATAGTTTTATAAAACCACATTTGGATAAATACTTCTTAAGTCTCGTTCTTTGAGACTTTGTCTCAAGTCTTTTCCTTTAGTGATGTTATCTTCCCTAGCTTAAATATGTAATGAATCTAAAAATCTACATTGAAAGTCTTTTTCCAAATATATTCACCAGACATTCATGTTAAAGTACTAGAAAAGAGCCTTGAATAACTGTGAAAATCCTTTATATTTTTTTCATAAGACTGTAGCAGTGTTTATGTTGTTACACTTCTTAGGGTTCCCCCCAAATTAGAGATGTAAACCCCATAAGGAAAAAGCTGAAAACAACATGAATAAAATAAAACACAACAAAAATCCCCAAACAAGCCTGGCACTGGAGGCTCACATCAGTCATCCTCGCTACTCAGGAAGCTGAGATCTGAAGATCATGGCCCGAAGTTAGCCCAGGAAGGAAAGTTTTTGTGACACCAATTAACCTCCAGAAAAAAATTAATTTAAGAAAGAAAAAAAAGCCGGAAGTGGAGCTGTGACTCAAATTATAGAGACTGAGCTTTGATACAAAACCTTCTGGGAATCAGGGACAGAACCCAGTCCCTGAGTTCAAGCCCCAGGACTTGCAAATATGTACATACCACACATACATGCACGTGCGCACACAAACACACCCACCCACACACACACACACACACACACACACACACACACACAGAAACACACTCCCAAACCAAACAACCCAAATCCCTAAATCCTACCAATGTGATATTTGACAAAATTTTGCTTATTGTAGAGGATGAATAGGCAATAGAAAAATATTTTATTTCTATAGCCCTTAATGTTCTGAATTATCTTCATCATTGTTTGCTAATATGTAATATCTCAACAAATTGGCAGAGGGGGACAATGAAAAATAATGTTAATTTGAAGTGGTGTAGTTTGCAAACTTCAAGGTTTTTATTGTGACGCCTTATATGATTTTGGTAAATGGCTTAAGAGCTCTTACTGAATTTACCCACTCTTTAAGGGGGCATGAAATTGTCCACATATTCATCCTGTAATTTTCTAACTAATATGACACACACAGACCCCATTAACTACAACTGAACAGATTTGAGTGCTTAGACAGGATCAAGCTATGGCATTGAGCTGTCACACATATTATGCTTTTTCATTTTTTTCTTATATATATATGCTTTTATATATTGTTTTACTGTACAGAGGGGTTACAGTTATATGAATAAGGTAATGAGTACATTTCCTATGGAACATTGTTATCTCCTCCTTTGTTTTCCCCCTACCATCCCTCCCTCCCCAATTTCTCCCTACCCCATCCCCAAGTTGTAAAGTTCATTTTCAACATAGTGTCTGGTACATCTCATTGTTACAATGGGTCATTCTGTATACTTATTTCAAGGACCTCTATGATGAAAACTTTAAAAACTTGAAAAAGGAAATCAGAACAGAACTTAGAAAATGGGAAAAAGTCCCATGCTCCTGGATTGGAAAGATTAACATCGTAAAAATGGCAATACTTTCCAAGGCTATCTACAAATTCAATGTGATACCTATCAATATTCCAACCTCATTCTTCAAGGAAATAGAAGAGGCAATCCAAAAATTCATATGGAACAATAAAAGACCCTGAATAGCAAAAACACTCCTCAATGGAAAGAACACTGCAGGAGGAATATCAATACCAAATTTCAAACTCTACTATAAAGCCATAGTAATCAAAACAGCTTGGTACTGGCACAAGAACAGACTTCAGGACCAATGGAATAGAATTGAAAACTCAGCATTTTGTTATTTCCTTTCCCCTCCCCAAATTAGAAAATGTATATACAAGATGCAGGGCACTGGAATCAAATACAGTGAAGACAGGGGTTATACCATGGGGAAGAACATGTTTTTAACATATTTATAATGCTTTTTCTTTTGACAAAAACTGATGTACCACTTCCTGGCCACTAACTTGGAGGGGATTACACTTTTTATATAATTACACTTTTTATATCTTTATATTGAATCTTTCTCAGGAAATTTAATAATCATTTTAAACTCATACGAATAAATTAAGCCCATTAATGTTTATGAAGGCTCTGTAAGAATACCCACATTCAAATACTAGATGAATATTTTTTGACATTTTACATTTGAATAATTTATTCCTTTCTTGTTATATTTTATCCCGATCTGGGTTTGAGGTTTCATTTCCAAATAGCCATTCAAATATGCTAGCATATCAAATGATTTCTTCTTTCCTCATTAGTTTTTATGCTACTTCATAAGTTAGATTGTTAAATATTTCTGTGATTTTATTGTGGGCTGCCAATTCTTCACTGATCTTGCTCTTCTATCACTACAATCATGGCTCCCCCATGACTGATATAGATGTTTATTATCTAAAAGGATCAGCATTTAAAATTCACAACTTCAAATATCTATTGTGTCCTATTACCTATCCAAAAAAAGTTTGGATAGGTATAGATATTGTCACGCTGAAAATATAACATACCTAGAGACTTTTACTGAAATTCATTTAAGTTTAGGAATTAGCTTGCATAGAACTCACAAGCTTTCTTTTTTTTCATGTAAACTGATTTGTTTCTTTATTGGCTTGTTTTCATATAGAATAAAGGATATACCCAAAACTGGAAAAAGGAAAATATTTTCCTTGGTTTTTATTTTTTATATAATTTTTCTTTTTTAATAAGCATTTTATTATAAAGATACTATACAGAGGGGTTACAATTACACAAGTAAGGTAATGATTTCATTTCATATTAACCATTGTTCCCCTTCCTTTGTTTTCCCCTACCATCCCTCCACTCCCCACCTCTCCAACTCCTCTTCCCGCTCCTGCCCCAAAGTTGTAAAGTTCGTTTTCAAGTAAAATTCGTTTTCAACATAGTGTCTTATATATCTCATTGTTACAATGTGTCAACCTATATCCTTATTTCAGAATTTTGTTATTTCCCTTCCCTCCCCAAATTAGAAAAATGTATATACAAGATGCAGGGCATCTTGGAATCAAAAACAAGGATTATACCATGGGGGAAGAACATACAAAAGAAACAAAATAAATCACATAGTACATTATAAGTACATTATAAACAACAGCAACAAAGATAGAACCTCTTGTGTCCCTATCTCCGGGTTCATTTTGCTTACCATCATCTTATATGGCCATATATACGTAGCTTTTGACCTTTACACAAGCGTTTTATCACTGTCTTTCCTTAATTCAAATATGTAACATCAGAATTTCTGTCAACTGAGCTGTTAAGTGAAGCAGTAGACAGTAGTATTATAATAATGAGAAGAACCGAAGAAAGACATGAAGTAATACCTAATGAAGTTCTCGACATAATGGAAGAAGCTTCAGCCTGAGAGAGGAGGTGTGAGATGTTGAGCATTTCATAGCACATGAAAAGATAGAACAAACAATACTCATGACAACTGTATACAGATTTGAGACCACAACCAACCTCATTTTGTTTCTTATCTTAATGAGTGTTACTTACCTCTAAGATATCTAACCTCTGGACATAATTGATGATGAAATAAAAGCCTGGTGGACAGACCAAATTGATTGAATTATATTCAATTGATAAGATCATGTTTTCCCAATTATTAGAATAGTGACTTGGGGTACAAATGATAATGGATCAACATTTTAGCATGCTAGCAATTTCCAATTGGGGACATACAAATAAGTCTTTTTTAAAAAGAATCTTTGTCTCTCTCTGTATTTTGTTTTGGTACACTGATCTGTAATTCCAATAAATCCAGAATTATGCTTTAACATTTAATCTAATTCTTAAGAAAAGTTAGATTTTATTGGGTTGGGATGCATCTTACAGTAAGTAGATATCGAAATATTTTTTATACAGACCCATAACTATTCCTGGCAAGTCAAACATTTACCCTTCAAGACAGTTTCAAAAAGATTTTTTCCCATTCTTTAATCGAGGAAGACTTCATGTTAGAATTAATTATTTGTAATTGTGTATTTTGAAGGTGACTTTTCCACATAGACAATAACTTTGAGACTGAGCCCCAAAGCATTCATTCAAACTTAATTAGTTTATGTATTTGTTCAACTCACAATTTCAAGTTCCTTGCCCTATTTTAGATATTACACATCCTTATCTGTAAAAACAGAAAGACTAACTCACACATATTAAACAGAGCTATTCATGGTTGAAAGTGATAACGTAAGATGTGTATAAGCATTGAATTTAAATTTGTATTTGTTTAGTTTTCTTTTTGTTAGGCTGTCCTGGAGGTAGAGAAAGATTCATGATAGCAAGGGTTTTCTTGTTTGCCTATGTAGTTCCATGTTCTTAACCTCCAATATCTAATATATATATATATATATATATATAATTTTAGAATTTATCCTTGTTTATTTCTTTCTTGAGCAGGATTTTTTGTCTTTTCTTGTTGTTTTTAATATATATTTTTATTGTAAAGGTACTATACAGAGGGGTTGCAGTTACATGAGGAAGGTAATGAGTATGTTTCCTACTGAACATTGTTACCCCCCTCCTTTTTTTCCCCTTCCATCCCTCCTTACCCCATCTCCCAACTCCCCACCCCTGCCAAAGTTGTAAAATTCATTTTTAACATAGTGTCTTGTACAATGGGTCAATCTGTATCTTTATTTCAGTATTTTGTTATTTTCCTTTGCTTCCCCAAATTAGAAAAAATTATATACAAGCTGTAGGGCACCAGAATCAACTACAGTGAAAACAAGAGTTTGGTCTTTTAAAGCTGAAATATAGAGCAATTTATATTATTAGTTATTATATTATCTATTAGTATCAAATGATTGGATATTATCTAAGCATATCCGTTTGTATACAACATGACTGATAACCTTCCCCATGCTAGTTTCTATTTTCTCTCACAAATAAACAAACAAAAGGAATATCTCCTAGTCTCAGGCTATTTGATTTATTCTTCAGGTGATCCAGACTATTTCTAACTGATGAAAACAACCTCCAGATTTCTCTCTAACAACAGCAACGTGGTAATTTCCAACTCCTTGTGGTCCTTCACATTGTACTGTTTCTGGCATTAAAGGAGATGTGAGTTTAATAGAATGAGGATCCCCAAATATGAAGGATCTTTTTTATGCATCTTTCCACAGTTCCCTCAGTCCCCAGAAGAGGCAGTAGTTGATTACCAGGAACAGATGCCAAGTAAAGAAAATAATAATAGAAGAATTTACTGGATTCCCTTTGTTTTATTTATTTTCATGTTCTTTGTTGATGTACTTTGCTATAGCTCTAACTTATCACAGGAATATGAACTTTGTTTCATAAAATGTAGTATGATTTGAATATGTGAATCTGTTATTCTATACACTTCTCACTAGATTGACTAAATATATGCCCAAGTCAGGAGTACATTTCTTTTATTAGGCCACATATGGATAATAAACAAGTTAAGGGTACAGTACTAGATGTACCCCTCAAATATTTTCCCACTCTTTCATACAAATTTTAAGGTTTTGATTTTACTACATTGGTTTCAGCTTCATTCTTTTTTAAAAATTGTTAAGTTGATTTACAGAGGGGCTACAGTTACATAAGTAAGGTAATGAGAACATTTCCTTTGTTTTAAGTTTTATTTTATTGTAAAGATGCTGTACAGAGGGGTTACAGCTACATGAGTTCATTTCTTGCTGAGCATTTTTACCCTCTCCTTTGTGTTCTCCCACTATCCCTTCCCTCTCCCACCACCCCACTCCTCTCCCCTCCCCTGAAGTTGTAAAGTTCATTTCCAAATTAATGTCTTATGAGTATCATTTCTTGTATATACATTTATCTAATTGGAAGAGAGGAAGGGAAATAACAAAACACTGAAACAGCAATGAGTACATTTCTTGTCAAACTTGTTACCCCTTCCCTCAATTTTCTTCTACTTTCCCTCCACCCCAACCTTCTCCCTCAAGTTGAACAGATCATTTTCAACATGTTGTCTTTTGCATATCACTGTTACATTGGTTTTCCCCCTTGTTCTTTGTCTCACCATTCTGTTGTTCCCCTTCCCTTCCCTAATTCAAAGACATGTATATACAATACCAGGGTACCAAAATCAAATACAGTGACAACAGGTTATATACCATAGGGGGAAGAACATTCAAAAGAAACAAAAAAAACACATAGTAAATAAAAACAATAACAAAGGAAAACCTCTTGTGTTCATGTCTTGGAGTTCATTTCACTTAGCATCATCTTATATGGACATATGGACATAGCTATTCTGCTCATCTGCTAAGCTTCCTTCTTATTCAATGTAATCTTTCCAAATTCTTGGCTAACTGTGTCTTTCATGTTTTATCAGGCAGGAATGAATAGAATGGGAAGCTGGAGAAGGAAATAATTTATCTATAAATGGATTGCTTCCTCAAAGTTCTAAGAAGAAATGTTCTGGATATTTTTTAACTTGTCCTGGGGAGCACCCAATTAAAACTCTATTACTTGAGTTAAAACAGGTTTAATGGTCAGGCACTTCATTGCTTTCAGAATGAGCAGTAACAGCTAGCTAGTGGGTTGCTGAACTAAGATCCCTCACTGGAATTTGGTAAGCACTGCATGCTCTATTTACCGTGTGTGTATGTTTTTCCTTTCTGAGAAGACAATAAACTTACGTTGGTATATATTTCTTAGGAAAGGGAGCTGTTGTTATTTGTTATGCCTATCTTTCTGCACCTACCCCTTCAAAAGATGGAAGCATTAAAATAATCACGAAAGAATTACAGCTCTATTAAACATAACCCACAAAATTCTCTTCAAACACAGACTTTAAAGCAAGTTCTACAAAACCAAAGTGACAGAAACAGATCCTGAGAGACAGGTTGATTCATGTTTTCTTTTCAGAAAGAAAATAAATTAAGAGGTAACTTTATACCCAGTTCAATTTATGCCTATTGCCTTTAAAACTCAGGTGGAAGGCATCTCACAATTGATTGTTCTACTGCTTTTAAATTTTATTATTTTTCTTGTGGGTCAAATACTTCTTTCTTCCCTTTCAATTTTGCTTCATCTTCTCTTCCATTTCCTTTCCTCCCTTCTTCTCTTTCTTCCTTAGAGAAGAGCATTTTCATCAGTTTTCAAGTTAATTTCTTAAAAATATTTCTAGAGGGGCGCCGGTGGCTTACCCCTGTAATCCTAGCTACTCAGGAGGCTGAGATCTGAGGATCGCAGTTCAAAGCCAGCCCAGGCAGGAAAATCCGTGAAACTCTTACCTCCAATAAAAACCACTAGAAAACCAGAAGTGGCTCTGTGACTCAAGTGGTAGAGGGCTAGCCTTGAGCTGAAGAGCTCAGGGACATGCCCAAGCCCAGAGTTCAAGCCCCATGACCGACTCCCCCAGCAAAAAAATATTTCTATGGAAATAGAAGCAAGTAGTGAGAATAGAAGAAATGTTGCTGGGCCCCTTTTTAGACATGCATGAGGTCTATTTTTTAGTAAAGGATTTTCACATTCACTTTTACTGATTTCACTTTGTTCTTTGGTCACTTTATTTTACACTTCCTATTTCTTTCACAGTTTGTGATTTTTTTTCTCATGACTTTTACGAGATTTTCTGTGTTTAAAAGGTATATATCTATATCTATATCTATCTATCTATCTATCTATCTATCTATCTATCTATCTATCTATCTATCTATCTATCTATCTATCTATCTATCTATCTATGTATATACTAATCAAGCTTGGCACCAGGCTCAACCGTGTATTCCTAGCTACTCAGGAGGCTGAGATCTGAGGATCATGGTTGGAAATCAGCCCACATAGGAAAGTCTGTGAGACTCTTCATGATATTTCTCTGTACTTTATTGTAGTTTATAATAAACAGTTTAAAATTCTTATAATATCTAGTAGTTTTCACAATTGCAAATAGCAATCTGTAAAATAAAGGATAAAAATATAATGGAGCAAGGATTCAACATATTTTTTCTTTAAAGATATCATAATGAAGTATAAGCAGAGGGAAATATTCTACAAAATATTGGCCAAAAAATATAAAGAACCTTTCCAAATTGATGACAAAAACACACCTCAACATGCAAATGTATCAAGGATATAAATGGTAAATTTATAATGGAGTGAAATAAAAGTGTCCTAAATAGAACAATATCATCAATTTCCCCTGTCAGTTTTTATTTAAAAACAAAAACCAAAAATATAAAACCCAACCAACCAACAACAACAAACTATTATAACCTTATGCTGGCAAGATTATGAATTACAAATATATGTTCTGCTTACCATAAATACAAATGCCAAATAATGAAGTTACTAGTAGAGAACAATGATCTATTATTATATATTTCATATTCTAAAGTGCCACAGATTGTGAATCACCTAGCTATGTATAGCACAACCATAGTGTATTTTAAAAATAAAAATTGAAGAAGCATATAAAATAACAACAAAAAAAGCAAAACAAATAACATAGCGTGGTTTCCATGGTGAAATGGTAATGAAAATCAAATTGCCAAAGATTATATTGCCCCTAATTTCATGTTTCTATAAATGAAATAAATCAGAGAAAATAAATAAATCTTTATATGCGTGTTTACAAAACAGAAACTTGTGTAAATAGTTACATGAGATTATTAATATAAATTACTTAAGTCTGAGCTTCAGATTAGACAGAAACAGAAGAAATATATGCAGATAAAAAGAAAGATACATAAATTCAAGTAAAGCTGTTTAAGGCATAAATCAAACTGTAATAATTTTGTTACATAGTTCTAATTAATATGAACAAAAATAGGAAGTAAATAGTATGAGAGAAACTGATTTGACTAAATGCCTGAACTGCAATATTGATCTTGTATTTTTTTTTTTTTTTTTTGCCGGTCGTGGACCTGAACTCTGGGCCTAGGCGCTGTCCCTCAGCTCTTTGGCTCAAGGTGAGTGCTCGACCCCTTGAGCCCACAGCCACTTTCGGCTTTTTCTATTTATGTGGTGCTGAGGAATCGAACCCAGGTCCTCATGCATGCAAGGCAAGCACTCTACCACTGAGCCACCTTCCCAGCCCGATCTTGTATTTTTTTTGGTATTCTTCTTCTAATAAACTACTAAGAATAACACCAAAGGGATTCTTGTTTTCCACACTTCTTTCTCTCCCTTGAAGGAGATTGTGGGTCAACTCCAGTATTAGATTTGACAATCAATACCCAGTGCTAATTTATATCTGATGAGAATTTAATGTATAATGGTATGGCTTCATTAATTTGTCCTAGTTTGGGTTCTTTCTTTTTACTTTGTCTCTGTAACTAAACTTTAGCCAAACTGATACTGTTTCTTTCTTGAATTTACCAACCACACCCCTATTTCAGGAAGCAGAAATGGGTAGAAATATACTGCAAAGTCCCATATGACTTGAATTTTTCCATCATCTAAGGCCTACTGAATATCATTACAATCTCATCTGGACACACTGAACTCTAAATAAAAGAAAGACCTTCCACTATACATTCCAACAACAGGTAACAGCTGACCTAACTTTATTAACTTCATAACACTGATGATTACCTTCTATGTACCTATTTATATACTCACATTTATGCCAGAACAATACAGATGCTTGGTAACCAAGATGGATTCATGACTAGAAACCCTTCTAGTCATGAGAATACCTAGTCAAGAGAGAATACCTATATCATATAAAATTGAATTTTCACCAACTTAGAGATGTTGGAAATCTATGTATGCTGATTTTGGATGATGACTTTAGCTGGCCACTACTCCATCTGAAAACTTTACATAGGCTCTGCCCTTATTTTGACAGAGTTGTATTTACACTCTTTCCCTTACCTTCTCTCATTTTTTCACTTTCTTCTCTTCTCCTCTCTCTCTCTCTCTGTGTCTCTCTTTGTATCTCTCTCTTTCTTTTTCTCTTTCTTCCTCTCAAACACATCAAATACATTAATATGTTGATTGATTAAAAATTGGACCACACAAGTTCCATTTGTTTTGTGTATCAGAGAAAATAGCCCATTTCAGAATGTCTGTAACTTTCCAAAAATTTGAATGATACTTTGAAACTTGAAATAATTTGTTTTTAAGTAAAATTATGTTTCTTTGAGTCTGGTTTACTTCATTTAATATAATTTTTCCAGGTCTCTCTATTTCCTTACAAATAATGCAATATCATTCTTCATGGTGGAAGCACAGAAATCCATTATAATGTGATATATATGTATATATCACATTATATATATATATATATATATATATATATACATGTTCTTGATCCATTCATCCATTGAGGGGAATGTGGTTTAATTCCATATCTTGACTATGGTAAATAATTCTGTGATGAACATGGTTGGGCTGGTAACTTCAGTGTAGCCTTGATTGTGGTCTATTGGATAAATACCCAGGAGTGGGATTGCTGGATCATAGGGAAGCTCTATGTTTAGTTTTTTGAGGGATTTCCATACTGCTTTCCAGAGTGACTGAACAAGTTTATATTTCCACCAACAGTGTAGTAACATTCCCTTTTGGCCACATCCAACCAGTGTTTGTTATTGTTAGGTTTCTTAATAATGGCAATTCTAAATGGTATGAGGTCATGAAGAGATGTTGAACATTTTTTCATTGGTCTCTTGGTCATTCTTCTTCTTCTAAGTCTCTCTTTAAGTCTTAGCTTATTTATTAATTAGGTTGTTTATTTGAAGATTTATTTTTGAGGGTTTAATTTTTTTGAGCTCTAAGTATAGCTATGAGGCCGTTGTCTGAAGCTTAGCTAGCAAAAGTCTTTTCCCATTTGATTTATCGTGCTAGATCTGTCCTTCGCCATGCAGAAACTCTTGAACTGTTTCCCTGATTTGTTGCAATTAGAATGTGTCCATAGATCTCCAAATAAACACACTGGATTGTAGAAGACAAAAAATTACACTCGGACATGATTAATTAAACAGCACACTAAACATTCACACTGTGAGAACAAAGGAGGATATTCTTAGGAGAGGATCACAAAGTATCAACAACTATTTGCATATGATAATATAAAATGATGTTTATCAAAATGAAAAATGGAAACAGGAACTTCTGTTATTTTGCTTTTCATTTTTTGTTTTTCTCCTTTGTCATTGCTTTTAATTTCTGAACCATTTGTCTTATATGTCTTGTTTTGGAGAGGTATGGGGGAGCACAGAAACAAATGCATCAGTGATACTCACTAGACACTTGAAAATGACCTATACAACTTGTGGGAAGGGGAGTGGGGAGGGAAAATGGAGAAAAGGAAGTTGTGACACTATTAAAAAAATGTATTCATTCCCTGACTTATGTAACTGTAACCCCTCTGCACATCACCTTTACAATAACAATAAAAATAAAGAAAAAAGAAAACTACCTTTAACCACACACTTACAACCTTTTAAAGGTATACTTTCTTAGAGGCTCTGGTCATTGTTTAAGCAGAAAAAAGTTAGGGATCCAGTTCTGATGAGGATAATGAAAGATAGCAGTGTATTGTGTGTTTGAGCCTAGAAAGCACAGAATTGGTCTAACAGCTTCTAGTCCTGAGGGCATCTTGAAGCCAAAAGATGCAAGCATGGCTTGTTCCCTAAGCAGTAAGTTATGTACATTTCTTTTATCATGAGACAAAGAGACAGGGGAAGAACTTCGGAAGAATAGTATGAAAGGGGAGGACAGGGGCTTTAAGTTATTTATATAACAAACGAATATAATATATTCCAATGCATTTCATCTATGCCTATTATCTATATTTGGAAATAGTTTTACATGTTCATTTCTTTTTTTGGGGGGTGGGTTCAGTCATGGGGCCTGAACTCTGGGCCTGGGCGTTCAGCTTCTCAGCTTAAGGCTAGCACTCTACCACTTGAGCCACAGCACCACTTCTGGCTTTTTTCTTTTTTGATTATGTGGTGCTAAGGAATTGAACCCAGGGCCTCAGGCATGCAAGGCAAGCGCTCTACCATTGATCCACCTTCCCAGCTCCACATGTTCATTTCTTGTATCATGTAAACTTCATCTTATATTTTCCCAGCTACAGGAAGTAACTTTCTTACATGTCTTAAAACATGTGCACCAATTATGTGCTTCTATCTTTCTGTATGCTGGACTCATATCGAGTTGTATAGAAATTGTACCTTATTGCTATGTTTATAGTAATAACCCAGCTCAAACTTCCATTGAATATTTGTGGCCTGTAGAGCATATTATTTATATATTGATTAGCATCTGGCACTCCAAGTGTAAAATTCACAAATGCATGGAATGATAGCAAGCCCATTACAAAAAACTAATACCTTCAGGCCATGAATTATTTCCTTTACTCTCATTTATTGTCTGAATTTTTTCTGCTTAACTGTAATATATAGGAGAAACAGCTTTTTAAAACTAGATGTATCTTGGTTCAATTTAATCCCATTATTGAAAGCAGCAAGGACAAGTAGTCTGTATAAATATTCAAGAGAGCTATAGTCTAGTGAAAAATAATAATTTCTTGGATATTTTGAAACAAGCCTTCTAATGTGTCATGTGAAGTATATTAATTGCCATATATTTCAAAATTATTTACAAACTCAAATGATCTTATATGATACAGATGTTCTTTAGCAGGTACAAGTGCTAAATATAAACTATTGTTTTTATTGTCTTGATCTTCCTAGAGATAACCCAGATTGCTTTATACAAAGACAATTAAGTAAATGCCTTTTAACTATTTGAAAGACTACCAGGTAGTAGGTTTAATTAATCTTTTAAAAAAGTTTTGACACAGTTTTTCTGTAGACAACTAATGGTGACACTTTTGAACAGCTTGTGAAATCTGCTGTGTATGATTGCTATATTTTCTAAGAACTATCAAAATTTGGCATGACTTTCTCTTCTCTGTATTGAAATAACTGAATTGTATAGTAATAAGCTTTGCCAGTACTTGCTTCCATACAGCCCAGTGATTTTCTGAAAAGCACATCCTCAATTGATAAGGATGAAATTTCTTGATTTATTCCTGAATAGGAACCGCAGGCAGAAAGATCCGTTATGTTCCGTTCTGTGGGAACCTTACTGAATCTAATGAAATTTTTAAAAGGTTGGTTAAAGGGTTACCGATTTCTTTGCTCTTTTCCCATAACCTTCTTAATGTTTTTATTCCATCTAAAATTGGCACTATATCAATTCCAAATGCACTGCAGCCCTTTCAAAAAAATCATTTTCATTTTTCTTTGCTACTTAATGTGTCTCACTTACTTGAAAAATATCAACCAAATATTTGTATGATTATGGTTTCCTGTTAGTATAAATGAATTAAGATGCTTTAATTGTTTGTCTTGAAATGAGGTAAATGTCCTGAAACGAGGTAAGAATAAGAAAAATACTTTAAAAATTATCATAAGATAAATAACTAGAATTATTTTCCTGGCAAGAAGGGATGTACTTCTTTGTAGAATTAGATATGTGACTTTCTAAAAATAACATGTGTCTTGGAAAATCATAAATATCCTTATATCATAATTTATTACCTCAAAATAATTTAAGTTTTCGGTTACAAGGAACATATGTTATTTTTAAAGAAAACTTCCCTGCCTTATTTTTACAAGGTGAAAATGTTTCAAGTAAACTTAAATATGTCATATATTTGCTACTTGAGCAAAGTTCATTTCTAGTGTAAATACTAAATGAGATGTTATCTTACCCAAAACAATAAATATTTTGCCTTGCTCATTGCTTTTCTCAAGTATGTAATATAAATGTACTATAACTAAAAATGAGGGAATATATGGAATACGCTGTGTGGACTTACCATTTCTTAGTCAAATTTTATACATTAGCTTAAGCTTGCCTTCAACATAATTCTGAAGCAAGTCATTCCATCACTCTTCTTTTTTTTTGGTTAATAGAGATTTTAAAAAAGTCAGTGAATATTGTCAGGTAAATTTCTCAGTAGATAATCAGCAGTTTATTACAGATTTAGGATTAGGGTTTAGGCATGGTCCAGAGTTCTGACATGAATGAACAGAATTCAAGCTGAAGAAAAGCAATTGCTTAGCTCTTCGTTTATGGTGATGAGCATGGCACTGGATGCTTTATGACATTCTTAACCAGAAATATAGATTGATCCCTTAGATTTTTCCATTGTGAATGCATTGGTGGTAAATAAGAAGAAATTAAACCCACTTATGTGGCACCTTTTTTGACAAATGAAGTTTAGAGATATAGTAAGTATTGATGCTCCATACTGCCACTGAAGATCAGAACTTTTATTTTGTTTGGGATTAAATATTTTGATTATTGTCTCCATTTCTTGAATCTTATAATCTGAGAATTCTAATGGCTATTTTCCTATTAATACTCCAATGGCAGGAAACAAGATTGGATATGACTCAATAGTTGGCATTTTATATCATAAAATAGCATATGACTATCTAGGATACATGGCTCAAATACAAGATATAAAAATTCAACATTTATATTACAGATAGAATAACTTGGCTGGAAGTAGAATTTACAAAATCCATATCAGATTCTACTGTTTAAATCTTTGAATCATCAAATGGCTCTACTGAAAAAGATGGAGAAACTCAAAAACTTTTGTGGGTACAAATTCTTGATGATATTGAATGTCTCTTAGCATTCCTATTTTCAAATATATAATAAAATAGACCATGTGAAAAAGATTGTATATCAAACAGTTAAAGTGATATCAGTTCTGATAGTTAAAACTGGCAATAACTTACATATCCATAACCAATAGATAAATAAATGAATCAATCATGGTTTATTTGTATTATGGCAATGTAATACCCAAACAAAAATAAATAACTTTACCATTGCATGTAGCAATGTTGGTGACATTGCCCAACAGATAAACCAGTCTTAGAACATGCACTATATTCTAGTTATATAATGTTCAAAAAGAAATTTTTCAAGTCAGAATAGAAGTTAAAAGCAGATAGAAGTATAAAATGGAAAGGAATGGAGAATAAGATCAATATATTTAACAAGCTACTCCTTGATTTTGCAGTTAGTTACACAGGTGTTTCATTTGTCACAAAGCATCAAGTACCAGATTCAAGTGTGCTTTTCCTTGTGATCAATATACTTAAATTGCAAAGTGAAAAGTAATCTCCCCCAAGAAATCAGAGTGCCAATCTGATCATGAATCCATAAAGTTTATTTATTGGTGGCATCTACTTTAAGCAAACATTACAAGCATAGCTGCTAAGTGAGTTTATTATGTAGTAATCCGTGTGAAAAATAAATGAAAATGTGTTACTTATAAGCTTACATGTTGTATTCAAACCCTTTTGGACAACTATTGAAAGATAATTAAATTTGTTTAATTAATTAATTAAAATTGTAGCTATTTTAGGGAGCAAAGTAAGACACTGTAGTGAATTGTCAAGGTACTAAAAGGAATATGAAGATTGTAGAATCTACTGAAGACCTCAGTGAGGAAATAAGACCAGAGAGATCTTCTGAAACAGGAAAAATTATACCAAGGTAGCATCAGAGCAAATAGGGAGAAGTGGGCTAATGTATTCTATTTGGAAATTGAGCTATTGACATTCTTTCATGTGGAAGGGAGGTGGTTATAGAGCTGTTCTTCACCATCCACCCAGAAGTTGTGCTATTATCCTTTACTTGATTCTTTCTAAATTTCTGGACCTGCTTTGATAAACATCAATGGATTTTATGTGAATGCTAGGAAAGATACACCAAGAGACATGACTCAGAGGAACATAGATTTATCAACACATACTGGGAATTCTGGATGTTAGACAACAATTTCAATTTAGTGGTGGTGAAGTACTTATCTGGGAGTCAAAATTATTTGGAATTCATAGGTGATTAACCAAATGCTGAGAGCAAGTAAATTTAATTAATTCCTTGGAACTCTAAAATAAATGTTTGCCAATCGTGTTGACTGAAAGGAACTGTGAAGATGATATATGAAAACCTTTATATGTAAGTCAGAGTTAACTAGAGAAAGAGCTTAAGATTTTCCCCTTGACTTGGGAAGGTGAAAATTCTCAAAGCAGATCTCCCAGAAGCATGTCCTGGAACTCAAAAGCAAAGCTACTGTCAACAGGCAGAATTCCTTCCTTCTCACAGAAACATCAACTCTTTTTTTTTTCAGTTGATTGAATTGTGCCCAATAAGATGAAGGAAAGAAACCACTGCATATAGTCAAATGTTTATGAAACCTATCCCTTCACAGTGATTTCTAGATCGTGTTTGATGTAAGAACTGGGAACTAAGCTAAGTTTATAAAACTGAATTCCACAATGGACTTCCTCAGGTACTGCAACTTTTTTAAGTTATTACATTTCACTGTGTCAGTTTTTCATTGTTCACATCAGGGAAGTTTTAATATAATGAAGAACATTAAGTCATCCATTCACAATAGCCCTTACTAGATACTTATTTCAGTATGTGTGTCCTTGTGTTTACCTGCTTTCAGACTTTTCACTAAGTTATTTTAATGGAAGCCTCTGTGACTTTTCCTACAAGAGTGACTGCATTTTCTGAATACTAAAGTGTAATTTGAAAACAACAAGTCTTCTTTGATATGCTAATATTAGTTTCTTTGAGTATCCAGAATTTCAATGTCCTGTAAAAACAACTGTTTGAAAAAATACATATTTATATCTTTTGACTGTACAAAGAAGTTGTATTTCTCATTTTCAACTTTGATGCATGAGTTTTCTGAAATGATTGCATAGTAAACTTTCATCTTTTCTCTACTCCTCAAGTTTACCTTGCTATGATAAAACAAAAACAACTACATTGCTTTCTGCTGACATTTAAGAAATAGTACTGCATTTACTTAAGAGTACATTTGCAAACTACTAAATTTTAAAATGTTCTTTTAAATTGTCATCTCTCTTTTTATTTTCTGGAGAGAAGGACATATCATGGAGTAAAACACTGAGTAATAAAATGGCATGGACCATTCAAGTGAAAAATGAAACCAAGCTGCAGAAGTTAATAGGATTTGGAATCTGATTCATGTCAACATAAAGAGTGGAATGAGGAACAGTGAGGAAAAATAATCAGAATACTCAAAGTAAAAAGATAACTAGGAAATATGAGGAGATGGATGGATACAGGATAGTTGGGAAAGGAAGAATGATGGAAAATATGACACAGATCAAAATAAATGGAAGACCTAAACTGATATGTTAAATTGCAAGTCTTTGTACAAGTATTTGAGGAAAGCAATAAAATTAAATAAATAAAAATTAATAAATAAAGGTCACTGGGTGCTGGTGACTCACACTTGTAATCCTAGCTACTCAGGAGGCGGAGATCTGAGGATTGTAGTTTGAATCCATCTCAGTGAAGGAAAGTCCAAAAACATTTTCCAATTAACTATGGAAATAACAGATATGAAACTGTGATTCAAGAGGAAGAGCATTAGCCTTAAGAAAAAAAGTTCAGGGACAACACTATGGCCTTGAGTTCAAACCGCAGGACTGGCATGAAAGTAATAAATAAATAATAATAAATAAATAAATGATGAGCTAACGATATACAACTATTGAACTTTTTTACCTTTAGACTTTTCTTATCATGTTCCTAAACAGTGGCAGATATATCACAGGCCTTCAATAAACAACCTTGTTGATTGCTCACATCCTATATAAAAATGAGTTAGTTTCCCACAAAATAGATCTCTCAATTGTAATGAATCTGCATGATGATATTGAGTTGAGAAACAGAATAGAAAGTTAGCAGAACAAAAATATTGGAGTTGACAATAGTATTTATAACTAAGTATTGTAAAAGGTAGATTTTTGTATTAATAACAAGTTCAAAAAAAGTCAAACATGTTTTATCAAAGCAGGCAGTTAATAATGTACCACCATTAAATCCTACCATCCTACTTGTCTATGAACAGAAATACAAATATCTAAAATAATATTAGGCAGATAATGAAAGTTTGCAGTTTATCAAAATTCTTTATATGTTGTTGAAGAAAATTCTAAAACTGGTTTATGAATGTTGGATAAAGGTACTTTTGCCAACGTATTTGTTCTGTGACAGCATTGGTTCTAAAATAATAGTCTAGTTCTTTCTGTTGTTAAGTAATTAGTTTGTGTCTAAATGGAATAACTTCTTATGGGTTGGAGTATTCCAATAAGCCTTGAAAATATTCTATCCTCTTCACACAAATTGATCCCAAAGATTAAAGAACTCATGGCTGTGGTTTTAAGGTGGATTTATTGACACCTATTCGTATTCAGAGTGAAAACAGATTGATGAGCAATTTATTTTAATCCTCCTGGGATAGGGGTAGGATTACTTCAAAAGGATTGTGGCTTATTTCTTTTTTCACCAGTGTTTGCCAACTTTAGCAAACAGGACAAACTAATTTGTTTCTAAATTATACAATTTAAGATAGTTACTGCATGCCAGGAACTTGAAAAGAAAATCTTCCAGAACTTAAAATTTCAAGACTGAAATACAACCAAAATCAGTTAGTATACAAAAACAGTTATCACATATGAGAATTATTTTTAATACAAGTAGGTGCCAATGTTTTTTTTTTAATTGTGAAAATACGGTACAGAGGGGTTACAATTGTATGGGCAAGGTAATAAGTACATTTCTTACCAAGCATTGTTGCCTCCTCTGTTTCCCCTTCCCATCCCTTCCCATCTTCCCCCTTGCCCTGCCCCCCCCACCAAAGTTGTAAAGTTTGTTTTTCGATGGTTAAATAAATAGTTCAAACAATTAGTTTTTATAACTAACTTTGGGAAGGGAATAATATAGAATTTTTATTTTTCAATAAAGCATAAATATTATTTTCCCAACCAATTTTTACTTATGCAAAGCCATTTGATATGGCTGATATCTATGCAGTCTAAATACTTCTTATTTCCTGATAGCTGATGATCTTAAACAGAACCACAAGTATTGCCCACCAGGGCAAAACATCTCTACCTCATTAATATATAAAATCAGAGAAAGATTTTTGGTTAGATAACTACTACAAGATTGTGAAAATATCAATAAACATTTTTTAGCCATGGATTGAAACATAATTAAATTTATAATAATGTTTTGTTATCATTTAATTAACTGACTTTTATTAAGCCATGGATTCTATTTGCATCCACGGAGCATAAAATAAGATGATGCTTCAATTTGTTCAATATTTTTCATAAATCAAAAAATGTATGAGATACTGAAATAAAGATATGTCTTATTTTGTGTCAAGAAGTTTAGGATATGGCAAAAGAGTGCTTGTGACCACCAAAGATTTTTTTCACAAACAAACTTAGAAAGCATGGAAAAATTATTCCCTCAGTAATTTTTGCTTGCACATATTGCAAAAACAGATATTATGATTTTTGTAGGAATAAATTTAGAAAAACAAGAAAATCTTCATTTTTTCCCAAGTTTTCAAGATTTCATCATATTGATTTTTCAATCTATCAGTATACAGACTTACAGAATTGAGTCTAAAAACATAACTGGAAAAAGTTAAAAGATTATTCTTAGGACATTTGCTGTGATTAGAATTGTGTTACAAAAATATTAGTGTTCAGAGATGAAAATAGACAATTCTGACTGGGCAGGCTCACACAGGCCCTAAACATTAATACCTGGTTAAGTAGCTAATCCCCCCCCATATGTAACTCTTTCATCAATCTGTTTTATATATGAGAAAATTAAGGGCTAGTGTAATTAAATAATATGTTAAGTTCATGATGATGATCATAAGACTAAAACATGAACCCCTGAGCACATTTTTTCAACTGCTCATCTATAAAATAAAAAACTGATCATCTGGCTTAGTCATGGTTAGTTTTTTCCAGCAATTTAGGTGTCATGAGAAGATAGACAATTCTAATAATGTGAAGAATGATATGAACATGTATTCATTCCCTTACTCATGTAGCTGTAACCCCTCTGTACACTATTTTTAAAATAAAAACATATTGAAAAAGTATGATATGAACAAAATTACTATTGCCCCAACTGTGTATAACATCCTCATTTTTCCCCATTTCATGGCTCTTTGATAACAGTGCTTTCATAGATAATAATGGTAACTACCCTGGCCTTGAAAACCTATTCAGTATATTGTGCACTTTTGCCATGAATCTTTCCATTTTCATTTGTTACTTCTAACTAAGATGTGTTTTAACATGCCCTGGGAGTTTATATACAGCAAAAGGGCATCCTTTGCTCCTGTGGAGATGAAAACATGACCATTTCACCAGCTGACCTGTATTTGGAGAATCTGGGCATGAAGCCAGCAGCCTCAGAGTATTAGATGAGGATGAGATCCTTTGGAGTTCATATCCAAGATAGTGTTTCTCAGTGCCCTCAAGGATCAAAGGGGAAGACAAAGCTGATTCTGTGTGACTGAATAACACAAATTGATAATAGCATAAATAAATAGCAGTGCTTAGGCTCAGTTAAATCATGAATGGTTCTTCAAAGATAGAAGTGCAACTTTAAATCTTTCTTTGGCTGCAGATACAGTACCTAATCAGTTTTAGTGCATAATTATTTCCGATGGTAGATAAAAGCACACATTTTCTTGTTCTTCACTACACACTAAAATTGTTTATAAAGAAGAGCATAGAAGACAGCACTAATGCATGCTGTATTTGTGTTCTGTTGATGCAAAACCAAATAATTGAGATTATTGCATCAGAGATGGCTTAATTATGTTCTGTACTTTGTCAGTTACTTATGTTTTATTAAATCACAATCATTTCATATTGATAAAATATAAACTGCATTTTCTGATTTACAAGTCTCCTTTTTCATTTTCCTCAACAAATTTACAAACAAAACATATTTGGATAATTATTCCTTTTTTCTGCCTTTTGAGGTTGAAGGACAAAGCATTGTTCCATCACTCACAGGTAAAAGCTACCCCATTTTCTGTGCGCCTCTGGATACCACCTCAGCTGCCTTCTTCGACATATCTCCTGTGTACCTGTCCTTCTTCAGCTCTTTCTTAAATCATCTTCCCCTTCAAGTAGGTTTACATTATCATTAATTAAGATAAATTCTTGAATGAGTTTAAATTAGAGAAGAGAGAGAAGTCAGCCTGCATACAAAAACTCAATGACAGATTAAGACTTCACATAGAACTCCCCTATGACCCAGCAATCCCACTTTTGGGCATTTACCCAAATGTTTACAAACAAGACCACACTAAAGCTACCAGCACAAGCATTATTTACCATAGCTAAGATATGGAACCAACCCAGATGCCCCTCAGTAGATGAATGGATCAAGAAAATGTATATATACACAATGGAATTCTATGCTTCCATCAGAAAGAATGACATTGCTCCATTTGTTAGGAAATGGAAAAACTTGGAAAAAATTAGATTAAGTGAAGTAAGCCAGGCCCAAAGAAACATAGGTCCCATGGTTTTCCTTATTTGTAATATCTAGTATATGTATGAGTCAAGCGGAAAAGGTCAGATAATGTGATGTCAGGAAAATGAACAGTTAGATATGTATTTTAATGTTTTTTTCTTTCATGCATGTGTTTCTAATGCATTTATAAGATTATCTCTTTGTTGCTTTGTATGTCCCTCCCCTACAGTATAACCCCTGCTTTCACTATATTTGATGTCAGTATAACTTGTGGAGGAGATGGGGAAAAACCAGTTGTTTAAGGATACAGGTGGACCTGTTGCAACAATGAGAAGTACAAGTTGTCATGTCCAAAACGAGCTTTACAACGTCGGTGCGGGGGGGGGGGGAGGAGGAAGGGGGGGAAAGGAGAAGGATTGGGATTGGGGGGGAGGGGGGAGGCTGGGAAGGGATGTGAAGGATAAACAAAGGAGGAGGCTGCAATGCTTGTTAAGAAATGTACGCATTATCCTGCCCATGTAATTGTAACTCCTCTGTACAGCATGTTCACAAATAAAATAAAATTAAAAAAAAAGAATGTAGACTATAACTGTTAAAAATTGTTAGGCTTGGCTTAAATCAATAGTATGTATTTGAAGTAAATGTAGATCGTTGATAAATTGTGTATGTGTATGAATGTGTAATGTCAAATAGTTCCTCCTAATAGTTTATTAGTATAATAGTTTGTATTTTATTCATTTATTCATTAATTTTATCATAGTAGAATATTATATATAATATTTTATTATAGTTTATTCTTTCCCATATGTTAACAAATTTTATTTTATTTTCTTCTGTTGGTTGTAGGGCCTGAACTCTGGGCCTGGGCTCTGTCCCTGGATTCTTCAGCTCAAGGCTAGTGCTCTACCACTTGAGCCATTGTGCCACTTCTGGCTTTTTCTGCTTATGTGGTACTGAGGAATTGAACCAAGGGTCTCATGTATGCAAGGCAAGTAGTCTGCCACTGAACCACCTTCCCAGCCCCTACAAATTTTATTTTAGATATGTTAACTTTGGTAGACACTTTGGGGGCTGTTTTTAGTTTATATTCATAGAGAAGCCATTATGAAAAGTAAGGTAAATTAAATGCTGAATCTTCTGATCTCTTCCTGGTGATTGGAAACATTTGAATATCTTGGACAGTAATCTTATTCTATTTATTAACATATTGGAATATTTATTTTAATATTCCTATGCTTCATTATAGTCATCAGAGGAGTTATGAAATGATTCATTTGGGGTTGCCCTGTAATCATTATAGAACAATATTTTTAAAGTTTTGTTTCATGAAAGTTCCAAATGACAATGAAAAAGTAGTTGGAAATTTAAAGTAACCAAGTATTTCTTTTGATTAATTATGTAGGTCTCCTTCCAAAGATATTACAATGATCTCTTGAACTCTCTCTTTTCTGGGTCCCTACCAATTAAATATGTATGTATGTTTCATAATTCTATTCCATGCGTTTCATTCTGCTCTAGTCATATATTTTGTCTTCAAATAATCCAAGAATATTATTAACAGGGTTTTTGTTGTTTTCTATTCCCTCTTTTTGGTATGCTTTTCCTATACTGAAAAATCTTTGTCCATTCTTTTAGGCAGTTAAAGTCTTTGCTCACATGTATCATTATATTAGAGGCTTTAAATAATTACCACCCTATATAAAATATTCCACGCTTATTTTATTCTTTATTTCTAGTCATAACACAGACATATTACAGTTTTATTTAGGTCTTCACAAGATCAATATCTTGTAATTGTTGAAAACTTAAAATTAATGTTTCATGGGAACTCCTCTATGGGCCACTATATTCAATGTTAGATCCTTAATGTTAACACATGCCTAGTTCTAAGTAAATTCTGAAAAAATATTTCTAAAATCAATAATTTATTTACTACCTCCTTTCTTGCCTATTTATCTAGTTTGTCTCTATTTCTTTCTACATTTCTATTCCTTAGGCATCCATGGTAGCCTAAGCAACATCGATAAGAAAATTGTGAAAGAAACAAAAAACAGTCTAAAACTCATTTAAGCCATTTAAGCAGCTTAAACCTATACCATTATTTTAAATTGCCCACAAGTTCAGGCATCTGCTGATCTGTGTAGGGAAGATGAAAGTAGATGTTTTAGGTGGGTTGATCTCAATCATGCCCGTTCATGTATCTGTAGAAAATTGAAGGGTTTTCTGAAGTAGGTTATCACTGGTGTAGAATAGCCTGGCTTCGAGAAGTCATTGCATCTTCCACTAGCCTAATTTGTTCCTATCCCCTTGTAGTTATAGGCTTAAGCATTGGCCAAAGCACTTCATAAAGCCATCTGAGATTCACAGAATAGACACAGTTTTCCACCCACAGCAAAAAAGAGGGACTGTGAATTAAGGTCAGTTGTATAATCAGTGTACAAAACATTCACTTTGGAGCCACACCACACTAGGCCTTGCTATTACTGTCAATGATAGTGACCATCCTTTTGCCTCTACACCAAAAACATGACTCAAGATGGGTCAATCAGTGTAACCTACATCTCAAAATAAATAGACATGGCCATACCATCATAATCTATGCTGAGATTAATTAATGAACAGATGTACTGAAAAGTCACTTTTCATAGCCTAAAAATGGAAAGATTACGCCCACAGGAAGAGAAAGTTGATGATGGAGACATGAGAGGTATGGAAAGAATAGAGCCTTGACTTAGTACTTTGGCCTTATATTGAGACATATTTAGAAGTCTCAATTACACTAATTTTCTCCTTGACACAGATCGTTTGAGTTAGGTTAATGCCTGCCTCAAATTTAAGTATCCCTCACTAATATGCCATGTACAGAATAATCTGTCGGAAGGACAGACTATTACAGATTCACTTGACTGATTTTAGACTATTTTTGGTACAATACATTATTAATTGGAGTGTAACTGACCCAATGTCATTAATAAGATTTGGCATGCATTCAATAACTTGAGGTTTATCTGCCTAGTTTAGTCAAGCAATGCTTACATATAAAATTCTATGCTTACATATAAAATTCATTTTATTTATTCATTCTATTGGTCATATTATCAAAGTATTTATTAAGTGGAAACTATTTAACTATGTTTCTTAATTTGCAGATGTAAGAGACATCATTAACCTTAATATTACTTCAAGTCTTGAGGCACTAAAATTTTCAGCAAAAACTGATTCACTCTTAATAGTCTTAAAGATTCCAATGTTGAAATGGAGAATGTTGAATGATGGATTATTTTAAAAGTTAAGTTTCAGAAAACCTCTTCAGCTGTTTCTGAGATATGACCAGCAGTGTGAGAAAATCTATTTTATTCCTTTCTCAAAAGTTGCCCTTTTCTAATGTCAAGCAACTACAGAACAGATGAACTTTGGAAGTGTCAGTCTTGGAGTGTTATGTAATTCGTTCTGAGTATGAATTAGTCAGGCTGAGCCTTTGAGTGCATTAAAAACAAGGAAGATGAACTGAACACATCCCTAAAGGGCATGAACACTGTTAAGACTGCTTAGCTTGGTGTGCACGACATTTCTTTTAGAGTGGAGATTTTTCAGTCTTACTATATGATGATCTCATGTGCCAATACAGCTTTAAACGGATCATGGGTAGGCCACAATGGACAGAAGAATTGGTAGAAATTAATGAAATACTTTTTCACCCAGAAACGAACAAATGTTCGTTTAGCTTTTTTTTTTCATCATTTAGCTTTGACTATGCCAATTTCAAATTAAATAATCTATTTACTTCTGCAGTGAATAGAATAGCACTTTTAAGGTGATTTTGTTCTCCCTAAATTTATGAATCACCTAATTAAGTAGATATGTTTTTAATATTGTGAAATTAACATTCCCTGACAACAGATTCAAATGCAAGGTCTAATGTATTCCTGTCCCTGAAAACCATATGATGCTAGAATACAGAGTGTGGACATGGTCATGACTGGGAAAGAATACAGAGATACCAGATAGGAGGGGCATTAGAAGCAGAAGAATAGTGGAAGGACTGGAAATGTGTCAGCTGATCTACTGACCTTACCTTTACCGCCTCAAGTCCCTCACAGCCTCATCTCAACCCCAAAATCATCTCTCTTTTATGGGACAACTTTAACAAAAAAAAATCTGCAATTACATTATATTTATAGCCTTTTTTAAAATTATCATTCTGAGCATTTCTTTTTCCCCAACTCATATGTTTCTGGTTAACATGTCAGAAGAACTTCCTGCTAGTCACTACGGTTCTGCATTCAATTATGCACATAATTCAAATCATGACATTATGAAAAAAGAATATTTCATTTATGGCTGAGATAACACTAATGAAGGGATTATTTTTTATGCTTACAAGTTTATCATCTTTGATGTTATTCTTCTAATCTTAAAAGACAAAAACCCTTAAGTTACACATGTCTTAAATTACTTTTCCAAATAATGAACTTATAGTAGCGGTAGATTTTAAGTAATAATGACTCAAGCTACTATACTATACTATACTTTTCTGCTATAAATAATTTTTATACCACATAAACCTGAACATACTAAAATGATTGTTTGAAAATAAAACCAATAGAAAAGTAACAAACCATAGCATAATAACAATAGCAACAAGAACAATGATAGAAAGGAAGAGACCTACTCACAATGATATTATTTTTTCCGTTGTGGGGTCTGAACTCTGGGCCTTGACACTATCCCTCGGCTCTTCAGCTCAAGGCTAGTGCTCTACCACTTGAGCCATAGTGCCACTTTTGGCCTTTTCTACTTATGTGTAGTTAAGGAATTGAACCCAGGGCCTTGTGCATGCAAGGCAAGCACTCTACCACTGAGCCATCTTCCCAGCCCTAAGTTTGTAAGCATTAAGTAAACTGGACAAAGATGCTGTCTCTGAGCTCTTTTTTTTCTCTCTCAAAGTTAGCATACTCTATCACTTTTGAGACAAATCTATACTTCGAGTTTTCTGGTGGTTAATTGGTGATAAGAGTCCCACAGGCTTTCCTGAACCATGATCCTCAGATCCCAGCCTACTGAGTAACTGGGATTACAGCTGTGAGCCACCAGTGCCCAGGTTTCCAGGCATTTTTGTTTTAGCTATTTTACAAAAGTGATCTCCTGCATTTTGCCTAGACTTTGACTGTGGTCATTCTGCCTAGACCTCCTTCCATGCTGGGTGTGTACCACGGTGATGGTTCCTCCACCATAGTTCTATGAGAAGAGACCTATATTGCTATAGAACATTGCAAAAATATATCTATAATTAAATTCTGTGGGTATTGTAGCATATCTTCTAATATATCATAGATAATTCTATGGTAAAAGGAAATGACCTCTGGATGCTTTCATAGTTCTGTAACTCTAAGACCTCTTCATAATATAAGCAAAACTCTGTCTTTTCTCAGTGAGCTTGCAGTCACACAAAGAGTTCTCACAGGAGGGTACCCATGCAGAGATTGTCCTTATACATAAAAGTTGTGCCTCTCTCTCTCTGTAAAAGTTGTGCCTCTCTCTCTCTTTTGTGGGTTGTGGGGCTTGAACTCTGGGCCTGGGCATTGTCCCTAAGCCCCTAAGCTCTTCAGCTCAAGGTGAGCCACAGCACCACTTCTGGTTTTCTATTGGTTAATTGGAGATAAGAGTCTCACGACTTTCCTGCCCAGGCTGGCTTTGAACCGTGATCCTCAGATCTCAGCCTCCTGAGTAGCTAGGATTACCGGCGTGAGCCACTGGCACCCGGTCCTGTTCCCTTCTCTTCACTACAAGTTTAGTTATGCCTTCATTTTGGCAGCTGGTCAGATCTCTGTGCAGTAATTATAGAAATCTAATTCTGATTTTTTTCTAAAGTGCTTCTTTAGCAAAAAAAAGAGAACCATGATGCTGATTTCCACAGACTGTTTTGTGCAACATGTAAGTAGAAGAAACAAAGCCAGTCAAGCTAAAAACAGGATGCCAGTACTGTTTTCTTATTCGTTGTGCTCCTTATCCCATGGGTGACAAAACCTTTCAAAGGCCAAGCCAGGCCCCGACAGTGACACTTGCATTATCTGGAAAGAGTCCAGGGACAATTCTTAACAATTTCTACAGCTAGGACCAATCCATGACTTTCTCCACATTCAGTGGCCTTAACTCCTCTAGATCTAAAGCTGAATGGCTATCATTAAATTCAACACTTTGAGTTTTCCAAGTCTTGCCTTTTTTGCTCCCATGAAACCTTGCTGGAGAGAAGAAAAACAAAAACAAAAACAAAAAACACTTGCCTTTCTAATTTTGAAGGCCTTACTTTTTTCCTTTGCCGATTAAAACCAAAGTTTAACTTAACAGTGTGTCTTTGGTCTAAAATTTTTTTAATGCTATTTTAATACTCTGTTATAGATAAGTAAACTTCTGTAAGTGTTTTCAATATGGAGTGTTTTGACTATTTGAAACACAGGAATAGTTACTGTTTTTCCTGAAAGTTTTTTATTTAAATAAATCTTCTGTTTATTTCTCTATTTATTTTTCATGGAATTTGGCATGACTATATTAATTGGAATTTCAAATAGCATTGTCTTTAATTTGGGGAATAATGGATGCAACCAGCTCAGCATGTGTGATAAACTCATTTACATCTTTTAAGACACAATGCAAATTTCTATTTCCTTAATTCTTTGTGCAGTCCGTTGCCTTAGCTTTATGTAAATTGGTATACTGACTACTCTTTTAATAGAGAATTATCAGCAGCTCTGTGGACAACTGCTAATAGATGATATGTGTTAAACCAAGTGAGCCATTGAGTATATTCATGTTATAGTTTGAAACATAATTCTATTACCCCCATACTTAGACTCACTTGCCATATCCAGGTACTCAACAAGTTTTTACTGCCACAAAGTACCCTTGGAATGCAACTCATCAGGTGTTTTGTCATGTGATGTATAGGTGCTCATATCATATCTTACTGGAAAGATTCTGACTTTCTATACAATATAGCTATTTCTATTCTCTTTGACTCATTTATGTACTCTTTTATCTCCTAATATGTCTCACCAGTCAGGTAAAAAGAAGTTGATGATAAAACTTCTCAAAGTACTTTAAAATAGTATACAGATACAATTTGACATGTGTAAATAGTACACAAAGTAGAATCTTTGCTATGGTCTTAAAATTCTAGGTTTTAGCTTCAAAGCTAATGGCAATGGATTGCAAAAAATCATTGACAAGGAGTTTGACATACTTTCAAAAACCCGGAGAGTCAAACTGGCTTCGTGATAGTAACCACAACGTGCTAAAAAGAAGAAAAGTGTTTACTTGGAATGATAATGTGAGGGAGGAATTTGTAAGAATAGCAAGTACTGAAAATCGTTTAATCTATCTCTAGATCACAGTGAAAGGATTTGTTACACAAACACATCTTAGACAGATTGGAAGCCCTAGAATGATTGATTGCTCATTGAACAAGATTTTGAGAGGTTTTAAAACACCCTTCCCTTCACTTCCTCCTTTCTCTGCTTCTGCTGCTTCTGATTTTGGTAGTGTACAGTGTTCACAGCCTCAGTTATACTTAAGTCTGTACCTGGGATCTAATGGATGCAGAAAGGGGAAAACTGTGGTTGGATGAGGCCCTGGCCTCGTTTATGCATCTCAAGGCTTTCTGGAATGGACTTTGCTTCAAAGGCATCTCAGTTGAAAGTTTCCATGAAGGCTGCAGTGCCACAGTACAGTCTTGGAGGCTCATTGGATGAAATTCTGAATATCTGTGTTCTTCACCAGTCAGCTATGCAGTAGGACATTGGGTATAGGTAAAGAATCCATAGTTGAATTCTGCAAAATAGAGCAAGAGAAACAGAAACCATGTTTGTCTAGAAGATTTCAGCAGCCAATAAAATTTAATATGTAGCCACAGCTACATGAAAGATTGTCCACTTAATCATTTTTATTCATTTGCTTATTTATTAATTCTAATCATAGTTGGAAGAAAATATGACACATTTTTATTGTTGTTCCCTGGACTAGGAAGAGAACAGAGCCTCATACTGAATGTAAGATTAAACTACTTAGCTTATCTTAGACTTTTTACTCCTTGAAATTGACTGTTAGATATGAGATCTGACCACAGGGCTGTCAAGGGAAATGAGAAACATTTGAGCTTTTTAATAGTTCTATCATGAGTGAAAAATAGAATGGTTTCTTGAGTTTTGGTCTACTGAGTTCAGTACATCATTATAAAATCAGAATGTTTGGGATTTTATATACCCCTTCAAATACACACAGAGATGTACAAAAGATAGGTCACTAAAATATTATTGTTATCTCCAAGGAATAGAATTTCAGGCTTTATAAAAATAAAATCTCAATTACACTCAGTGGAATACATTCAAAGCAATTGCATTCTCTCATGCTTGTCTCTAATTTTAACAACTCTGCATCAGCAAACATCATCAAAACACACACACACACACACACACACACTTGCATATGTTTGCACAGGTAAAGTTCTAGAGAGAATGTCCTCACAACACTTCAAGTATGTTCTCAAGGTGTTCTTTAAACATACATAATTTGTGTGACTCACTAACACAGGAATGTTAATAAAAGTATATAATATTCAGTATTCAAATATGCAGCACAATCAAGGAGACACAAGCTGATTGTTAAAATATGCAGCCTGTTGACTAAATCCCATTAAAGGTAATTTTGGAGATGAAAATATGTTTGAAGATGCATCAAATATGTAATTTCAGTTGTCAAGTATATTCGGATATCTCAAAAAAATACAAGGACTTATGAAAAATGAGACAAACCACTGGAATTCTGAGAGAAGGAAGCCTGCCTTTGGACTATGAGCATCAGCATCAATCAGTGAGATTGGGTGGTAGGGTGGGATAAAAGATGTCCTCCTAACTTCCTTTGAAATTTCAGAGACCTTGATTGTTGCATGATAAATATCAAATAGCAGGGTTAATTCTTCCTTCATCCCTTAAAGGAATCCATCTTCCTATGTCAGAGAAGAAATAAAAGTATGTAGGGATTATATGCAAGTTCACACAAATATCTTCACTGAAGTATGGTACTTGCAAGGGAGAAAAACTAAAACTGAGAAAAGCCAAATCACGGTCCAACAAAATGAATTCCAGAAAGATGAATATTTGAATGATGTTTGGGGTGAGTTCAGGGGGCAAAGGGTAGACAAACAAAAAGAGGAAAGCAGATAGAATGCAGTTACTATCTCCAATGCATAGCTTATCAAATTAAGAAAATTGAGAGGATAGGTGGAATTAAGGGATAAGGGTTAATGATGAAATGGGTGACACCAATAAGGATGTATTGTACTCATAAACTTATTTGTTGAAAGCTAACTTCTTTGTACAACTATTAAAGATAACATATATATTAAAAGTACTTAGGGCTCATCAAAGAAAAAGGCAGAGAAAAGGAAACATTTTAAATAAAATTTTTAGAAATTGCTTTTTTTATCTTGCTAGAAAATGTTTTGAGGCAAAGTCATCAATTTAGCACAGCTTTGCTTTAGAACAGTTTCTTTATTTTGTGCATTAATTTTTAAAACATTTCCCTCCACTAGATATAAAATTGTCACTTTGAAATATTGTGTCTGATGCTTAAGTTACAGTGGCTTGATTAAGTTTCATTAGTTACCTCATGTATCTTTGTTTAATATAAGAAGGAACATTTGAAAACATTTATATCCTGTCTCTTTTGGTGAACTCTGCATGGGGTAGGAAAGGACATGGCTGGTTTCACATAAGCAGCCTTTCCATAAATGTGCAGATGGTGATTCCGTAATATCAAGTAGTCTTTGCACAGATGGGAACATAAAAATGATTAGTGGAAATTACACAGGAAGATTCATTCAGATCATGGCAATGGAACCATCAAGGAATTATGGTTTATGTTTGTGAGCTAAAATAGGACATAACAAAGTTAGCTTATCAAAAAGGCTGTAATTAATTCACCAATGGGTTCCCAGAAGTCCTATAGCATATTAAACTTAGTCATTTTAGAGCTACCCACACGTCTACAACTTAGCATTCTTCTTTAGGATTTTCCCTCCACTGGCATCTTATACTCCAGTAAATAGTTTGGTTTAGAAATACCTCAGTGAAAACTCTCATTTTCAGTTCTCTCATCTTCCCTGAATGGATAAGTTTGTAACAATTTGTGACCATGTAAAGACTAGCTTAGCATTTATATAAAACAAATAGTAACTTACCAAATCTGTCTATGAGCATATTTGATTTTCCTCTGGTCAAAAGCCAAAATGTAACTGATACCTTTCAGTTATATTCTGGAAATTCAGTGTGCTGATTTACAAGATTTTCTTTTTTTATTATATTTTTTATTGTAAAGACACTCTACAGAGGGGTTAAAGTTACCCGAGTAAGGTAATGAGTGTATTTCCTCTTGAGCATTATTACCCCCTCCATTGTTCTTCCCCAACCATCCCTTCCCTCCCCACCTCCTTACCTTCATCTTTCAAGTTTTAATTTTAGGCACTTTTAATATGTTGAGAATACACATTCATTCAACAGGGGGAGAATCAATCACTTTCTAAAATTTGGAAAAATAACCACACTTCTATATACTTTCTTATTGACAAAGGCCTAATTAATTTCCCAAAAAATAAGTATGTTTTTAAGGGTATATTTTTTTGGGCAAGGGTCTCATCTCTAAAATACACTTAAAACTCAAAAAATTTAATCCCCCAACAAAAAATCCTCAAAGAAACATCTGCCCAATTAATAAGTGGGCTAAAGACTTAAAGAGAGACTTCTCTGAAGAGGAAATAAGAATGGCCAATAGACACATGAAGAAATGCTCAACTTTTCTAGCCATAAAAGAAATGCAAATCAAAATAACATTGAGATTCCACCTCACCCAGTTAGAATGGCTATAATCAAGAAATCTAATAAGAACAGATGCTGGAGGGGGTGTGGCCAAAAGGATGTATTTTAAAGACAAAACTGAGATCATTTTTTAATATCTAAGGGTAAATATAAGTTTCATCCTTTTTAAACTCTTGACATATTTTAGAATGAAGCTCTGTTATTTAATAGAATATTCTCAAGAACGTTCTACCATGTGTCATCTCTGCAAACTCATGAGATATTTTAAATAAAAGACTGGTAAATTTGGTATTGATATTCCTCCTCTTTCTGTTAAGGATCGTTTTTGCTATTAGGGGTCTTTTATTATTCGATATGAAATTTAGGATTACCTCTTCTATTTCCTTGAAGAATGATGTTGGAAAAATGATAGGTATGTTTTTTTCTTTCTTGCTATTGTTTCTAACATATTTATAAGATATTTCTTTGTTGATTTGCATGTCCCTCCCCTACAGTATAACCCTTGTTTTCACTGTTTTTGATGTTGGTATAATTTGTGGAGAGGAAGGGAAAAAACAAATTGTTTAAATAGGGATACAAGTGGAACCATTGCAACAATGAGATGTACCAGACATTATGTTGAAAAAAATTAACTTTACAACTTTGGTGTGGGGGGGGGGTAGAGAGGGAGACGTTAAGAGATAGTAAGGGAAACAAAGGAGGAGGCAACAATGCTTGATAAGAAATTTACTCATTACCTGCCCATGTAATTGTAACCCCTCTGTATGCTATTTTCACAATAAATTTTTTAAATGCGTGAAATTGTAAAAAAGTAGATATTCAAATCAAATAAAATTTTTTAAAAGACTGGTAAAAATGAGAGAAAGACAATATTAGTATAAGAATATGAACAAATAGGTAGTTTCTGTGTTATTAGTGAAAGAATAGATTAATGTGGTCTTATAGCTATGTGTTTTGTTAACCTATATGACATCTTTTCCTTCATTGAGGAGAAACTTAAGGGCCAAAAGTTTAGACTGAAGCAATTTTTATACTCACATATACACAAATCTCTTTAAATTTATTGAAAGGTAGAGATAAGATGGAATTATGGTATATCCAAACAAGAGGATATCTTTTACCCATGGAAAAAACAGAAATAAAGTTTTGTTTAATAAAAATGATTCTAAAATGGGAAATATAGCCAGACTCCACAAATATACTAGGTTTTAATATTCCTTTTTCTCAACAATGCCAAAATTAAAAAAGGTCAGCCACAAAATACTGACATAAATCATCTTAGGGGTATGCGACTTTCATTGCTATTAGTCTTCTTTGAACACGAAATATCATCTTTGTGTTAAAACTGTCTACATACAAATCAGTGGTGGTGGAGAATATGGATTTCCAATAGGGCAGGAGAAATAAAATCATAAAGTCTATAATATTCCCTGGTGAGTAGAATTAATGACAATGTATTATATTTTTGAAAATTGATGCATATATTTTAAGTGTTTTCATAAGTACGTGAAGCAATGCTTTCCTTAAATAGTTCTTTTAACCTTTTATCAAAATGTACATGTATCAATACCTCATGTTGTACACCATAGCTTCTACAATTTTGACCTGACAATATTAATTTGAAAAAGTCAATTCTTTAACAATTGTGGGGAACTCTTCCTATTGTTAAGATAGTTAATTTATGAACTGAAAAATTATAGAGAACACTTAACCTGAAATATAAGTAGAGGCAGATTGCAAACTGATGAATGGTAGAAAAGGTCACTAGTAAAGCAAAAAAGCAAGACAAACATTGCTGCTTTAGCTCTATAAGTTTCATGACAGATAGAAAGGAAGATTTTAAAGGTAATACAGGACAAATCGCTTAACTAAGGATACAGGTGGACCCATTGCAACAATGAGATGTACAAGTGGTTATGTTGAAAAACGAACTTAACAACTTTGGTGGGGGGTGGGGGGAGGATGGGGTGGGGGGCGGGGAGGAGTATGGGAAGAGATGGGAAGGGGAAACAACCAGGAGGCAACAATGCTTGATAAGAAATGTCCTCGTTATCTTGCCCATGTAATCCATGCAGTTGTAACTCCTCTGTACGGTATTCTCAGAATAAAAAAGAAAAAAAAAAGGTAATATAGATTAAAAAGTTTAGTCTGTTAATGATGTCTATAATGAAGAGTGACCGGGGAGTAAATCTGAAAGTAGCGGAAAACTCTAACGTATTTTAATGTACCATGTGAAATTTTTTTTGTTGCTTTGTATGTCCCTCCCCCACAATATAGCCCCTGTTTTCACTGTATTTGATGTTGGCGCCCTGTATCTTGCATGAACACTTCTCTAATTTGGGGAGGGGAGGGGAAAAAACAAAACGTTTAAATAGGGATGCAGGTTGACCCATTGCCACAATGAGATGTACAAGACACTATGTTGAAAAACAACTTTACAGTTTAGATGGGGGAGAGATGGGTAGTGTAGTTGTGGAGGTGGGAGGGAAGGGATAGTAGGGGAAAAGCAAAGGAGGAGGCAAAAATGCTTGATAAGAAATGCACTCATTATCTTGCTCATGTAACTGTAACCGCTCTGTACAGTATTTTTACAATAAAAACTATTTTTTAAAAAAGAGACTCTTTTCTGCTATTTTTCCACATCAATAAGCAGACCTTCAGCTAATAAAGTCATCTTGAAGATGACTTCATTGAACTGCTATGGAAAGGAGTTTGCCATCAATGAAAAGTTCTTTGTCAATGAAACTAGGATGAGGAATATAAGAAAGAGAAAAAGGTTTGTAATTGTTAGTGTGCCATGTAATTAACATTCTATCTGCTAGTCACAAAAATTCTCTAGAGTTAATTTGCATATCACCTTAAATACATGAAACAATACTAGTTATTACAGAGGAATATGTTCCATTTTAAGCACTATTTAATGGAAAAGTATGCTTCTTACATTTTTGGGATAACTGTAACAATTGGTGTTTATACAAAAATTCATACCATTTCAAATCTGCTTCTCTTTCTTCATTTGTTTGTAGATAGGAAACCGGAAAATCTGCCAAGACAGAGGTTAGCATCATCTTCAATTCCTTCCTATCTTCTAATGGAATGCTGTATTTGTCACCAAGCCTTATTGATTATTTTTCTTTAATGTCTTTAAGATGAGTCCTCTTGTTTTTCCTCCTCTTTTTACTGTCACTGCCTTAGCTCATGTCTTCTTGATTTTTCACCAAGATTATTGTCACAATTTCAAAATTCTCTTTGTTTTCTGCAACTCATCTAGAATTTTGATATCAATTGTTTTTGTTAAGCAAATATTCAAGTCATTCATCATGAGGCTTAGAAACATTGATCAGAGGCAGTAATGATCTATCATCTCTTAATTCTCTCATTTTCTTTCACCCCAGGATTTAATAAAAAATCTTCCCTGGCCATACTAAAATATTTCTAGTTCCTTGAATTTGCCTGTGCAACCAACTTTGCTTTTAGATATAATGTTCTTGCTGGCATACTTCTCTTCTAAAGTCCTTCTTTCTTTGTTGCTGGTTAAAAATGCAGTTAATATTTGCTAGTCTTTATAGTTCAACTCAAATGTAACTACATAGTTTCACATAGTTCTCTATGAAATAAATGTTTGCTTACCACCTCAAATGTTACTATTGAGTATTCAGGGAGAATCATTTCTAAAACCTCCATGGATAGCAAAATCCTCAGATGCTTAGAAACCTCTTATGTATATAATATGATGAGGTATTTGCATACGGCCCATGCACATTTATACATATACTGTAATCCATTTCTAGAGGACTTACAATATGTAATTCTATATAAATGTTATGCAAATAGTTTTATTTATTTATTTATTTAATTTTATTTGTGAACATAATGTACAGAGGGGTTACAATTACATGGGCAGGATAATGCGTACATTTCTTACCAAACATTGCAGACTCCTCCTTTGTTTACCCTTCACATCCCTTCCCAGCCTCCCCCCTCCCCCCAATCCCAATCCTTCTCCCCGCCCCTCCCCCCCCACCGACATTGTAAAGCTCCTTTTGGACATGACAACTTGTACTTCTCATTGGTGCAACAGGTCCACCTGTATCCTTAAACAACTGGTTTTTCCCCATCTCCTCCACAAGTTATACTGACATCAAATATAGTGAAAGCAGGGGTTATGCTGTGGGGGAGAGACATACAAAGCAACAAAGAAATAATCTTATAAATGTGTTAGAAACAATCCCATGAAAGAAAAAAACATTAAAATACATATCTAAGGGTTCATTTTCTTAACATCACATTATCTGACCTTTTCCGCTTGACTCATACATATACTAGATATTGCAAATAAGGAAAACCATGGGGCCTATGTTTCTTTGGGCCTGGCTTACTTCACTTAATATAATTTTTTCCATTTCCTAACAAATGGGGCAATGTCATTCTTCCTGATGGAGGCATAGAATTCCATTGTGTATATATACCACATTTTCTTGATCCATTCATCTACGGAGGGGCATCTGGGTTGGTTCCAGATCTTAGCTATGGTAAATAATGCTGCAATAAACATAGTTGTGCTGGTAGCTTTAGTGTGGTCTTGTTTGTAAACATTGGATAAATGCCCAAAAGTGGGATTACTGGGTCATAGGGGAGTTCTATGTGGAGTCTTTTGAGAAACCTCCATACTGCTTTCCAAAGTGGTTGAACAAGTTTACATTCCCACCAACAATGAAGTAAGGTTCCCTTTTGTCCACATCCCCTCCAGCATCTGTTGTTATTAGAGTTCTTGATTTTTGCCATTCTAACTGGGTGAGGTGGTATCTCAATGTTAGGTTTGATTTGCATTTCTTTTATGGCTAGGGGATGTTGAGCATTTCTTCATGTGTCTATTGGCCATCTTTCTTTCTTCTTCAGAGAAGCTTCTCTTTAAGTCTTTCGCCCACTTGTTTATTGGGCAGTTGTTTTTTTGCGGATTTGTTGTAGGGGGATTTAATTTTTTGAGTTCCAAGTATATTTTAGATATGAGACCCTTGACCGTTGTATGGCTAGTAAAGATCTTCTCCCAATCCATGGGCTTTCTATTGATCTTGCTAGCTATGTCCTTTGCCATGCAGAAGCTCTGCAACTTTATGCAATCCCATTTGTCCAACCTTTCTTTGATTTGTTGTGTTTCCGGGTCTCTATTCAGAAAATTTCGGCCTGAGCCAGGGAGACCTAGGGTTTCTCCTATTCCATCCTGTAATGTTTTCAGAGTGTCTGCTTTGACTTCAAGGTCTTTGATCCATTTGGAGTTGATTCTGGTGCAGGGTGATATATAAGGATCTAGCTTTAGTTTTCTACAAGTAGTTAACCAATTTTGCCAGCACCATTTACTGAAGAGGCTGTCTTTGTTCCATTCTATTGTTTTAGCTCCCTTAATGAAGATTAGATGGCTATAGGCCTGTAGGTTCATTTCTGGGTTTTTAATTCTATTCCATTGGTCCCGAGGTCTGTTCTTGTGCCAATACCAAGCTGTTTTGATTACTATGGCTCTATAGTAGAGTTTGAAATTTGGTATTGATATTCCTCCAGGGCGTTCTTTCCGTTGAGGAGCGTTTTTTGCTATTCGGGGTCTTTTATTGTTCCATATGAATTTTTGGATTGCCTCTTCTATTTCCTTGAAGAATGAGCTTGGAATTTTGATAGGTATTGCGTTGAATTTGTAGATAGCCTTGGGGAGTATTGCCATTTTCACGATGTTAATCTTTCCAATCCAGTAGCATAGGAGGTTTTGCCATTTTTTAAGTTCTGTGTTGATTTCCTTTTTCAAGATTTTAAAGTTTTCATCAAAGAGGTCCTTCACTTCTTTGGTTAGTTAATTCCTAGGTATTTTATTTTTTGTGGGGCTATTACAAATGGAGTTGCTTTCCTAATTTCAGCCACACTTTTCTCATTGTTGGCATACAGAAAAGCCATTGATTTTTGGGGGTTAATTTTATACCCTGCTACTTTGCCAAAGTTTTGAATCAACTTGAGTAATTTGGGAGTGGAGTCTATGGGATTCTTTAAATACAAGATCATGTGGTCTGCAAAGAGGGAGAGTTTTATTTCTTCTTCCCCTATTTGGATCCCCTTTATGTCTGCATCTTGTCTTATTGCTGTAGCTAGGCATTCTAATACTAGATTGAAGAGAAGGAGAAAGAGTGGACATCCTTGTCTTGTTCCTGAGTTAAGAGGAAATGGCTTTAATTTTTCACCATTAAGTATAATGCTGGCTGTAGGTTTGTCATATACAGTCTTTAATGTATTGAGGAATGTTCCATGGATTCCTAATTTTTCCAAAACCTTCATCATAAAGGGGTGTTGGATCTTGTCGAATGCTTTTTCTGCATCTATTGAGATAACCATGAGGTTCTTATTCTATGCAAATAGTCTTTAAAGTAGAAAAAGATTCAATCCAGATACAATTATTTTTCTGTGTCATTTATCCACAGTTAGTTAACACTATATATTTGCATCTCCTAAACATGAGGGTCTAATAAAATTAAAGCAATATCATATCTCAGATGTGTTATATATAGTTGTGTGTTAATCTGTAAATTTCCTCAGAGCTTTTGATGGCAGGAATATTTTGAATTTATTCTTAAAGCAATGGACAGCAAAGTCATGCCCTGGTGGCTTATGCCTGTAATCCTAACTACTCAGGAGGCTGAGATCTGAGGGAGCTGCATCAAAACTAGACTGGACAGGAAATTTCACCAGACTCTTATCTCCAGTTAGCCACCAGAAAACTGGAAAGGGAGCTGTGGCTAATAGTGGTAGCATTCCAGTCTTGAGCAAAATAGCCGAGTGAACCCATTCAGGCCCTGAGTTCAAGCCCCCACAATTCCCTTCCCCCACCAAAAAATAAAAAAGACATTGGATTTATGTTTGATAGGAATAGAACATGGTTGGCAAGTAGCAGGAGAAACAGTTTCAGCAAAACCGCAAAGCAAAAAAGTGAAACAGTAAGTGCACCAATTTGTATGAGTAGGGTGTGGTGTAGGTGTTTTGTGTATAGGTATGAAAAGGAGAGGCTACTTAGACTGGATAGTTCCTTCAGTTCCAGGCTAAATAAGCATGGAGGTTAAGCTCCAGGCTAAATATATCTGGTAAGCAAGTGGCTCAAGAGTCTTATTTTTGATTTCTGCAAATAACACTATAGAAACAAGGTTTCATAAAACATTGTTCCAACTGTCAACCATAGAATACATTTAATAGAGAACATTTATTTGAAGAAATACATAAAAGATGAGATAGAGTCATGAACATATAAAAATAGCAGATCTAACAATTTTACTAAATATTCTTCAAACTATATTTGACATGTATTTGCCTTGTCGCTTTTAATGTTACCTAATACCACAATCAACAAGTTCAGACACATAGTGTTTTTTTGGAGATCCTTTAAAAGGAAGCTAGTTGGTTAGCAGAAATGTGTTATTTTCAAGGAGGTGATTTACAACTGGGTAGATTCAGCTCAAATTTATGTCTTTTCTTTGTCATCTTCTGGATAGATGAACTGGAAGCTTTTATTCTTACATTCTTGTTCAGAACAAAAGTCACCTACCAAAAGAATATCTGGCTTGAGGAAAATGGGGAAAGAAAATGGGATTAAGCACTCTACCTTGGTACAATCAATAAAAACTGAAAGATTTTCCCCCCTAAATCCATTATCATCATCATTGTATCATTTATGTTTTACAGAGGATTAATGCAGAACTGGAACTAGAGAAAAGCCAAGTAATAAAAGTTTGAAAACTTATACCATTCAAAGCAAAGGAATTAATAAATAAATTAGTCTTGGAGTAAAATCGTAGAAAGATAGCAAAGGGAGGGGATGTAGAAAGCAAGCTGTCATTTTAAATCCAGACTATACTACCTAAGGGGAGGGTTCCGTCAGGTTAGATAAAGACGAATATTTTTCTAGACAAGTGCACCAGCCAGTTGTGAAATATGTGTCCTACTAGTTATTAGAAAAAGTTTCATAATAAGACATATCTACCACTCTCAATGATAACTATTATTCTGCCAACTTATAAATATATAATTTTCTGATATTTAGTAGCCTAGATTCCAGTGAAGCAGATTAAGACCCTATTATAATGGTTATGTCTGGTACATGTGTATCTTTTTCCTATATAGATGTTGAAACAAAAGAATAAGTTAAATTACTTATTTTTTAAAACATTTTCTTGCCAATCTCATATTCATGGTTTTTCACATGGTTTTCTGTCTTTAAAATGTTATTTCTACATTTCTTTTTCTACCTGTTGCATCTCATTCTGATTTCAAAGCTTATCTCAAATACAACGTTTAGTCTAGATCTTGGTTCATCTTAATTCTTTGCTCTAAATTAATATATTTATTATCTTCCTCTTTTAGGAACCTGTAGACTATCACTCATTATTATAATGCAGGGTTCTTTTGGGGGTATGGAGTGTGGTACTAGGCTTGGATTCATGGGCTAGCACTTTAACACTTGAGTCACAGCTCTACTTTTGGATTTTTTTTGTGGTTAATTGGAGATTAGAGTCAGACTTTTCCTGCCCTAGCTTCAAATCCTGATCTTCAGAACTCAGATACCTGAATAGCAAGTATTACAGGCTTGAGCCATGAGTGTCTGGCTCAGAACTAAAATAATAAATGTAATTTTTATGTCCTATTGGCTTATGGAATTTTTCAAAGGAAAATTTGGTTATAGCTATAAGTATATTAGCTACATTCTCAGAACCTTACCATACATATAGTAAGGCACAGACACCTTAATAAATAAATACTTATGTAGTATTTTTCTTTTTCCCACATTTAATCATCACAATAATACTCGTAAACTCTTTATTGTATTGGAAATGCATACCTTGAAGTGACCAGACAATTTAATACAACTAAACAATAATGAAGTTTAGCTATATTTGGAAATCTGAAAGTTTTTATTGTTACTTCTTGGTGTTTAATGTGTGGTGAAATTATTTACTCCATGTTCTCTATTTTTTATGAAAAGGCATTAATCATGTTATATCTATAACACAACATGAACATTCAATAGTATATCCATTCTAGATAAATACTCTCAAAATGAACATTGTATAATACTTGGTTATACTCCAAATGATCTTTCTCTGTGCAAATATTCCAAACAAATGATATAGGACTCTCACCCTAGTAGTTGGTGTGTATTTTTTAATCCTCATCTATTTCTAAATGTTCCAAGTCTTATGATTAATAGATAACTATATAATCTTGAAAGACTTATGATTTTATACCCATGAAATTTTGGAGAGTAGAGCTTTTGTTCCAACCAAGATAGATACCTCTTCTCATTTTCTCATGTCAAATAAGGATCACCCAACTGTTAGACAATAAAATATAATACTCCCCATGATAAAAAGCTGAATTATCTTCAATAAATTTATTTCATAATACCCAAATGATATATTTTTATTTTTACTATTAATGATGACCCAACTCCTATATAACATAACTCTTGAGCTGTCTAATTTCATCAAGTTCTTTTTTTCTTCTTGACATATTTGACATAATTAGAGGGCCTGAGTTCTAACACAAGCAGTAGCCTTTGACAATGCATCTATTTAATCACCATAATATTTTTTATCCAAATTCTTGCTTCCTGATATTTAATCTTAACTATTGCTGGGCTAAATTTAGGCTGCAATGACACCCCAAATCTAGATTTATGTAAACCTCTCCCACATACCTCAGTGCTCCCATCAGAAATATGGTCCTTTTCCACATATACTTTGACATCTGACGTTCTCAATTAAAGAATTAAAAGAGAAATTTTGCCTATTTTCACGGTACATGACACTTGTCAATACTTTGGCTGTAGGAGTAAGGCAATAAAATACACATCTGTGTACTGTTGTGCATTTTCACAGGCTGCTTCCTTTTTTTCTTGTTCGAAATTAGCATCAATTAGTAGTACAAGGTCTTTTTATTTTGACAAATGCTTACTTGCTCAGTCTCTTCTGTTGTCACACTTCCTCACCTCCCAAACCAATCTTAACAAGATTTATCACTATATATATTCATACATGTACAGTAACTATTTTGACCCCAATCTCCCTCCTCACCTTACCACTTCTACCAGTAACCATATCCCAGACAGGATCTGTTTTACATTCTCATTTTAAAATTCATAGTCGGAGGATTTTCACAGTATCATTTCACACATGCTTACATAAGACTTTAATCCAGATTGACTTTTCACTTGTTCTCACTTTCGCCATCCCCTGATCTTATTAGGGAATGGTTTCAGTGGATTTCAATCTTCATTCACTTATGCAGTGCATTTTAGTATTTTTTGTCTTTGTTTTGCAGTCTAAATGTTAGAACATTTATTATTGACACTCTAAAGTATGCAAGTTTGTATGCATTTTCTTTTTGAATTTTCTAAAAAAGATTAAACTGAGATTCAGATAGTTTCATGAATTTCCCTTTTACTTAACAAGTAGAAACGATTTTTAATTTTGAGGTTGATATGAGGTCATTTTCTTCCACTGTGCACTTTAATATTTACATGGTTAATTGCCTAGACATAAAAATGTGTGAGTAAGTATGTTGGATGGTATGCAAGTGTATATGAAAGTGTTAACTGAAATATGGTAGATTCAAGGAAGAGCTCAAATAGTGTAATTTCTCAGAATTAAAGTTCAGTAAACTAACACACCAGGAAGCTGGAAATTGAAAGGTGTGGAGGAGCTCAAGAGGAAATGGGTAGACAAATGTAGAGGAGAAGCAAGGGAGGATGTAGTTATAAATCTAATGTGTATCCTACAAAATAAAGAGCAGTGAAGGAAAGAGTGGGTAGGAGAGAGATGGGTAAGAATATTGATCAAGATGAATTGTATTTATAAACTGCTTTGTTAAATGGCATTTCCTCTTTACAACTATTTATAGAACATAAGAAAAGAACTGCTTCTCATAGGAAAACCATTTTCAATATTTTATTGAAAAGAAATGCTTCTCATAGGAGAACCATTTTCAATATTTTATTTAAAATATGTGAACCATGCCACTGAAGGTTTCACATAATAATTTGGAGCACAAAGATCAAGCATTAATATTTTTATTCTACTGATGAGAATGCCAAAGCCAGAAGAATAAATGGCTTGCCTTTGGCACCAATTCTAATTGGTAAAAGTAGAGTGAAGCATTTTTCTTTCTCTGATCCCCTGGACTAGACAAAACTTGTTCAATAAATTGAATTTTTTACCAGAATCAAAAAGGGCTTTGATATTCCTACTTCTCGCCTCCTGGTGGAACCAACTTTAGAAGTAGTCCATGTGTGTGTGCAAATATACACATAAAATGATTTTTAAGATATTGGGTTACAAAGGAGAGTAAATCTTTAGGAATGGAAAAAGATAATACGTTCCTTTCAATTTCTTCAGCTTACTGTCTTGAAACCAATTTTCCTTTCTTTTTGAATCTTGTAATCTAATTACATAGCAGTATGTTTTTTTTTATTAAATATGGTCAATTCAATTCTGAAGAACAATTAGTTTTATTACCCATGGCAATTACGTTTTCATACATTCTTCTTTACTTTAGGGCTAAGTGTGGATGGTTTTCACTGAGTTTACTTAAAAACAATTATGTCAGGCACTGGTGGCTTGAGCCTGTAATCCTAGCTACTCAGGAGGCTAAGATCTGAGGATTGCGGTTCAAAACCAGCCTGGGCAGGAAAAGCTGTGAGACTCTTATCACCTATAAACCAACAAAAAACCAGAAGTGGTGTTGTAGCTGAAGTGGTACAGTGCTTTCCTTGAGCTGATAGAGATGAGAGACAGCACCCAGGACCAGAGTTCAAGCCCAACAATTGACAATAATAATAATAATAATAATAATAATTTTATTGTCAAGGTAATATAGAGAGAGGTCACATACATGAAGTAGTGAGTGCATTTCTTGTTCAAATTTTTACCCCCTCTCTCATTTTTCTCCCACTTGCCTCCCCCAATTCCTACTGCAAGTTGCACAGTTCATTTCCAACATATTGTCTTGTGAGTATTGCTGTTATTACATTTGTTCATCTTTTGTCCTTTGTCTCACCATTTTGTTGTTCCCCTTACATTCCCTAATTCAAATAAATGTGCATACAATACACAGTGTACAATATACAATACACAGTGTACACAGTGACAACAGGGGATAAACCATAAAAAACACAAAAGAAAAAAGAAATCACACAGTAAGCAGTGTGAAGTTTCCTCAAAAGACTACACATAAACCTCCCCTATGACCCAGCAATCCTACTTTTTGGTATTTACCCTAAGGACCACAATCAAGGTCATACTAAAGCTACCAACACAACCACAGTTATTGCAGCATTATGTACCATAGCAAAGATATGGAACCAACCTAGATGCTCCTCAGCAGATTAATGGATCAAGAAAATGTGAATGGAATTCACATTTGAAATGTGAAAATGGAATTCTATGCTTTCATCGGAAAGAATGGCATTGCCCCATTGTAAGGAAATGGAAAGATATGGGGAAAATCATATTAAGTGAAGTAATCTGGACCCAAAGAAGCATAGATTCCATGGTTTCCCTCATTTGTCATAACTAGTATATGTCTAGGATAGTCCTAGCAGAGGAGAAGAATAGTTCAATACCTATGTACATATACCCACATAAGATGACGCTAAGCGAAATGAACTCCAAGATATGAAAACAGGAGCTTTCTCTTTGTCATTGTTTTTAATGAATCCAAATATTCTGATCTTGGTGTCAAATCATCATACTAGGCATAATTATTATCTTCAGAACAGTGTTCCAAAGTTATGTATTATTACTTCACTTAATATTTACAACTATAGGGCTAGGAAGGTATCTCAGTGATAGAGTGCTTGCCTTGCATGAATGAGGCCCTAGGTTCTATTCCTTAGCACCACATAAACAGAAAAAGCCAGAAGTGGCACTGTGGCTCAAGTGGTAGAGTATTAGCCTTGAACTGAAGAGCTGCAGTACAGTGCCCAGACCCAGAGTTCAAGCCCCACGACTGACAAAAAAAAACCCCTAAAACCCAAATATATTATCCAATAAAATCAGAGTCACTTATTTTGGTGCCAAGAGGAAATTGACAATCTGAAGTTTGTGCTGTTAATATGTTTATGTGAATTAGGATAAGGAAGGGGAACAACAAAATGATGAAACAAAGGACAAATGGTGAACAGCAACAGCGATACAAGGTAATATGTTGGAAATGAACAGTACAACTTTGGGTAGGAATTGAGGGGGACGGAAGGGGATAACAAGTTGGACAAGAAATGTACTCACTATCTTATGTATGTAACTGTAACCCTTCTAATACATCACCTTGACAAAAACTAAGACTAGTTACTCAATAAGTTTCTCAGCAAAAAATCATATTTAAAAATATTGAAGCACAGTGTAGGCTATTTTGAGTGCATCCAATCCTTCAACTTTCATCTGTATGTGATTGCAAAACATAAATGCCCAAGAATGACCCAGGTAATTGCCAGCATTCTAGTTTCTATAGCAGCAAACTAGGACCTTTGATGAAATCTTTCAACAAAATGCTTAGGGTGAGAGTATGAAATGAAGAGAAGTGGAACATATATGTACTAGAAAATAATTCTTTGCTGTTATCTGGTCCAGGAACTATTGGCTAAAGACCTTTGTTATCTGTAACTTTGCTACAAGTGTAAACCAGACTACTTTTGGTTCATTGGCTCTGTGCTTCCAAGCCAGACCCCTGCTTAATGGATATTTTCAGATGTTAGTCTCATTTCTCAGTAAGCTTCAGGAAACCATGGCCTCTTGCATGAATTTTGACTTCTGGGGCAGAGTGATCTCTGCCTCAGAATCTTGTGGGTGTCAGTATACTCTGCAGAAGTAATTGCATTTTCTCCTGCAGGTGGACACACACGATTTGATTGTATCAATCTGTTTGTTGGTGTTTTTACTATTTCTATGTAGACCTAATTGACTGTGGTTTTAATTTTCCTATCAAATTCACATAGTCTCTTTAAAAGTTTGCCTAATTAAAACAGACAAACACAAGTCTACCCACGGGATTAACATCTTTTGATCAAAATGCATCATACTCACAAACCGACATGTTGATTTGAAAATCCTTTGTACAGAGATAATAAAAATACATTATTTAAAAAAAAGAAGGTGCAATTTTGTACTAACTCAGTTCATGATTATATATACTAATATAATAAAATCAAATGGAATGCCTTTGTAGGAAAAACTATATCCATTCAAATTCAATCCAATTGGAAATAGTCTAATTCATGCAGGTTCTTTTTTATAAAGGTAATCTAAATTATCCTGGTGTGGGCATCATAAATTGGATACGCTATTATGACAAAGTATTAAATTGCATGAAATCATGACAAAGAATTCCACCATACAGCCATATGCTCTTTATGCTTTTCTGTACAAAAAATAACTTTTTTGTTTAACAAGAAAAGCAATGAGTTTAGCAAAATGGTTTATCTAAAATCAGTATCCAGGGAGCAAGAGAAAAATTACAGCTGCAATACCACATGGTAAGAAAGAAATGCCATAAAAAACTACAAATTTCTCCTTATATCTAACCACACAAGCGTGAGGACAGTAGCTAGTGTGAACAGAATGTCACTAAAATTAAAATGATAAAACTTTAATAATGTCAAAAACCCCAAAGTCTTAGATAGTATATATATATATATAAATATATATATGTATATATATAACAAACAAATATATACATATATTTGTTTGTTATATATATTTGTTTGTGGTGGTGGTGGTGGTCATGGGGCCTGAACTCTGGGCCTGGGCACTGTCCCTCAGTTCTTCAGCTCAAGGCTAGCACTCTACAACTTGAGCCACAGTGCCACTTTTGGCTTTTTCCACTTATGTGGTGCTGAGGAATCAAACCCAGGACCTCATTCATGTAAGGCAAGCATTCTACCACTAAGCCACCTTCCCAGCCCCTTAAATAGTATTTTATAATAATAGGATATTATATAGACAGCTCCTGATTTGACATGATTTCTTATCTTTGCCTTGGTCCAAACTTTGTATGTGTTCAATAAACTACATACTTCCAATTGTGCATATTGATCTCTGCTTAAGGTAGTGCTATATGCTCTACATATCTTCAGTAAGTTGAAGCTTCTGGCGAATCACTCATTCATAAGCATTAGCAAATGGTCTTCTATATTGGATTGTGCTGCTAAGCTTAGATGTTGGAAGTTAAGTTTATTAAGTGCATTTTGAATTCATATTTCCAATCTACAGTAATTATATTGCAATATAAAATGTGTTGAGGAGCATCTGTCTATCCATTAGCAACTAGTGTTAATCTTACAAGGAACTTTCTTGTTCTTGTAAGCCATAAGCAAAACTGTGAATTAATGGATGTTCGTTTGTAGAATTGTTATTTTCCTCTTTTCATTTTAGTTTCCTCAGAATATTAGTCTGTTTAGAAACATAAACTTGGATATTTATTCATCTGACTTAGGTGTAATGAACATCAGTCCCTACCTAAGTATTGACTTCAATTATATGGCTAAGAAACGGAGTATATAAGACAAGTAGATATAGATGATACAGATGGAAGATACACACACACACACACACACACACACACACACACACACACACACACACATACACTCTGTGTTTTTAAGTACCTGAAATTCCAAGGCATACAGTATCTCTGTGTTTCTAATTACCTAAAATTCAATCAAGGAGGTAGTCACTTTTGTAATTTCTGTTTTGTAGAGGCTCTGTCTCACACAATTTCATGCACCTTACACATTGAAATATCTTGAGTCTCATTATAAGTAGTATTTTTTTAGACTAGAGTTAGATTGTCCACAAGAATTAAAAGAAGGTAATATATTATGGGTGAGAAGATGTAATTATCATAACTGCCTTTCTCTTCACCTTGTCCCTTGAAGTGTAAATCTTAATAAGATAAAAACCCAAAGTAGAAAGTAGCTCTATAGGTTTAGTTTTTAATATTAAGAAAGGACAAGCAATGTTGAGCATACTGACTTCACTCGTGTGAGGTGTATATCTTTGACAAAGAGGCTCTGGTTCAGATACCTGGACCAACCCCCTGATTGCATGATTCATTTTTCAGCCTTTACTGCTGATTTTAATGATGCCAGTATGCCCTTTATTATCCATTCCTCCATTATTTGAAATACAGTTTCAGAAAAGGAAAAGTGATTTTTTTGTTGCTATTTTCACGGTCTAAATAATTTCTATAGAAATAAGATAGACTAATTTTCTCCCTTTAAAAAATCACTGAAAAAAATTTAGCGAAGGAACCTGTCAGATGAAGAGTATAATATTCAATTTTGAAATTATTTATTCAGATATACTCTTTTGATTCCTTAGTTGATTAAAAACCTATCACATTATGATGAAAGCATTATTAAAAAATCAAATCACACACCTCACAAGAAGCCTTTTCTCTTTCAATCACTTCTCTTCACCTTCAGTAATCTTGGATTTGTGTTGCTTTCCTAAATTAGGAATTTCTTAAAGAATGTGGTATATGTCATAATTTCTTTCAGACAAAATTAGTCATATAAAGGGAACTAGTCAACTATACACATCAAAATATCTGTGATATATACCACATTTTCTTGATCCATTATTGAAGGACATCTAATTTGATTCTATATCTGGTTATTGGTAAATAATGTTACAATAATTTGGTTGTTCTGGTAACATTAGAATATTGTACCATTGTAAGGAAAAGGGTAGATTTGGGGAAAAAATCATGTTAAATGAAATAAGCAAGATCCAAAGAAACAGGTTGCATGGTTTCCCTCATTTGTGGGAATATGCCTATAAATTTACAAATAAACACTCTGGATGGTAAAGAAACCAAAAACAAAACTGACACACACACAAAACTGAGACACAATGAATTATACACGTCTCCAGGCATTCACATCTAGTTAGACAAAAGAAGGATATTCTTAGCAGGCATCCAGTGATGTAAAATAATATTAATTGAAATGTACTCCAAGAAATGGAAACAAGACTATTTTTCTTTGTTGCTGTCTTGTTTTCTTTTCTTTTTGTATTGTTGGTTCATTATCTGTCTTTAGCATGGTAAAGTGGGTCACAGAAATGGTGTGACAAAAAAATGAACAAATGCAGCAGCAATACTCACTAGACACTATGTTGAAAATGAACTATACAGCTTGTGGGTGGGGATGGGGAGGAAAAACTGAGAGAGAGCAAGGGAAGGGATGACACTGTAAAAGAAAGAAATATACTCATTACCTGATTTGTTTAATTGTAAAACCTCTGTATATTACCTTTAAAAGAAAACTAAAATGCATAAAAATAAAATTGTAAATACATATGCACATATATGTGACCGTTTTTCATTTATAAAATATTTATTCTTTTTTCTCATATGAGCAAATGTGTGTACAAAAAAGCACTTCTATTTGGGAAGTCTCTGGACAAGAATTTCAAATTATATAATTTTTTTCAATCATATCAATCTCTGAATGCGTGAACACTACAAATCATCCACAGTGCTAGACTGTCAGGGAAAATATTTAGGAAAATCAAGGGAAGTCTCAAGGACAGAGTAGATTTTGTAGTGGCTCCAAGTCTACTGTCAATGGGAGTAATTACCTTTTGTCTCCTCTATGACAGGAGGTTGCAGGTGTAACCTAAGATAGCCAATTCACAAAGTTTACACATTCTTGCCATGCCAAAACCAAATAAATTTTCCCTACTGCTATGCATGCAGTCCTAAGTTTTGTTCAATCTATGATTACCATGTCAACAAAGGACTTTTTTTTCCTAGGCATTCTTATTGAGAATTATGTGCTGAATTTGAGATAAAGATTTGAGGTAGAAAATTTGACTACCCTTTACAACTTAAGTGATCATCATTTCCCCCTTACCATTTCCATCTTGGACATTACTAAGATATTTTCAGTAAATCAAATTTGTAGTTCTTTGTTGCACAAAGCATATCCCTGTCTTTTAGTCATTATGACCCCAATTTGAAATATTATTATCCTTAAATCTGACGCTTTCCTGTTTTATTCTCGAGTATGGAACTCACACAAAAGCCAGAGTGACCCTTGTATTACACCCACACTGGAATTTCCTTTCAACAAATCCTCTGGGCAATACTTTTGGAAAATAGTTCCTGGTGTCTGTTTATACAGAATTCTCTAAGATGTAATACTTATCTTCAGTAATTGGAATATGCCTACAGTCAGACTTAACATCTAAAAATCTTGAAATATGTGATTCTTACTTGTTAACCTATGATTTTTGTTCTCTCAAGAGTTCTGTGGTTACCAACACAATCAGTTCATAAGTAATAGCCTTGTTCCTTTAGAATCCTTCTTTCTCACTGGGTTTAAAGAAAGATTTATTTTTACTCCCACTGTTAGTCTGCCTTCACTGACTTCTTCATTCTTTTGTTATTTCTTTGAGCTTCTGTCTTCATCTTATGGATATTTTATATAGGTCATATGCTGTACAGGTATTATCTCTAGCTGAGTCTGTTTCTTTCAAATGTCAAATAGCCAGATTATATTCTGAAATATTCAGGGCTTTCCAGCCAATCTATCCCTGTTAAGATTTTAAAAATGATTTATTCTCAAAATGACGTTTCATCTCTTTGTCCTACTAGAATATTTGTACTAGAGAAATTTCAAATTGCAAGATATATTATTTTATACTTTTTTTTCTTTTTGATCATGGGGCTTGAACTCAAGGCCTAGGGACAGAGTATCACAGAATTTCCTGCCCAGGATGGCTTTGAATCATGATCCTCAGATCTTAGCCTCCTGAGTAGCTGGGATTATAGGCATGGGCCATAGGTGCCTGGCATTTTAATTCTTAAATAAGGTGGCCATTTTGATATATAATAGTATTTTCTGGCCAGAGAAAGCATCCAATGTACAATTAGATGACCTGGTTTCAAATGTTTAAAGATTATGTCTTTTGTTCAATCAACATTAGCATACAAAGAGGAAGAAAATAAACCTGAATTGACTTTCATTGAACCTAACCCTTGCTATGAAGGTATTTACCACTTGGGCCATGCCTCCAGTCCTAATTTCATGTTATTTGTAAGCTTGCACTATTGTCTTGACTGACTTTGAAAAATGATCCTCCTAACATGTGTCAAACATACCTATAATCAAATAGCTGGGATGTACTAGCATGGTCATATTATTTGTTAAGGTGAAATCTTGCTGACATTTTTGTCTGGATTGGCCCCAAACTGCCATTTGCCTAATCCAGCCTCCCAAATGGCTGAGATTACCAGTGTGTGCCACCACCAGGTCTCATCCTGTCCATTTACCTTTCTGAGTTTCATATTCTTACACCAAGTTCCCAAATCATAGGCACAATCCCTGCTTTTTAGTGGTTATCTTAAATGTTTTATAAATGCCACTTTTTGTAACAGTAAATAATCTTGAAAGACAGCTCATTCTCATGAAATTACAGGACTGGTTTCTCCTAAATTAACTACCTGTTTGGCATTAATAAAGAATGAATACTTTAAGATTGCATGAAGTGAGTGTGTGGAAAGCATCACATATTGCACATTTTCCTTGATGCATTTTATTTTACTTTTTTTTCGTGATAGTTCTTCCAACTCATATATCAATCCTGCATTGTCTCTTGATCCTTTTTATTGCTCCTTGGATTTAATTTCAGGGTATTATTTTTTCATTCATTATAACCTATTGAAAATCCAGGAATTAGTGGCTACTGATTGAGGGACATATTTCTGTAGCTGTATATCATGTCCAAAGGATCCCCTAGAGGTTTCACATCTTTTTTTTTTTTTAATTGTGAAAATACCATACACAGGGGTTACAATTACAAGGGCAAGGTAATGAGTAAATTTCTTATCAAACATTGTTGCCTCTTCCTTTGTTCTTTGTTTCCCCTTCCTATCCCCTCCCCCCAATTCCCTCCCTCCCTCCCCACCCCTCGGCTAAAGTTGTAAAGTTCGTTTTTTCAGCATAACGTCTTGTACAGCTCATTGTTCCAATGGGTCCACCTGTATCCATATTTAAACAATTTGTTTTTTCCCTTCCCCTCCACAAATTATACCAACATCAAATACAGTGAAAACAGGGGTTATACCGTGGAGAAGGGACATACAAAGCAACAAAGAAATATCTTATAAATATGTTAGAAACAATCACAAGAAAGAAAAAAAAAACATTTGAGTGCTTATCTTGCGGTTTGTTTTGCCTAACATCAACTTATTTAAGTGAGCCAGGCCCAAAGAAGCATAGGTCCCATGGTTTCTCTTATTCACATCTTTAAACTCTCGTTGAAACTTAACAAAATATTCAGTCTCAAAAAGCTATCTTTTACATGAAAATAAGCTGCATTTAAGAAAAAATATATCACATGGAAGAGATTCAGGCCATAAATTTAATGAAACTAATGAGAGACAAATACAATATGAACAGTATCACAACTTAGCATAAATTTAGGCATCATGCATTCATTCCATAAATTCTAATTAGACAGACGTAAAGGTTAAATAATCATGAAACATGTGTCTTCTTTCACTTCAAGCTAGCTAGAATTTCATCATTTCTCATGGGTTCTCCTATCTCTCTATTTCTAATAACGAAGTACCAAATAGAATGCTCTAGTCTTGGTATCACCAATACCACTCTCAACTTTCCATTTCCCTAACAATCACCCTGACTTCAGTCTCTTCTTCAAAATCAATGGCCTTTTAGACTACTGATGTTCTTGATGCTGAAATCCTCTTCTTAAGTAAATCCATGTACATTTCACTGAGTGTTTTTAGGTCTCGAAGTTGTAACTGAAAACTTTACATGGTGTCTGGGAGAACTTTCAGGCCAAATTGTCAGTTTACAAGCTCATTGGCCCGTTTTAAGCGATCCTGTGAAATGTTCCATTTAATTGTGACTGCCGGTGAGAGCAGCAGAGGCTGGTAAACATTTCGAATCACAAGCAACTCAGTTCCACTGTGAACACAGTATATATTTTGTCATTGTTTTGAATTACTCTTTTGCTATAAAAGAAGTTGTTCCCTTGTAACAACATAGTAAAAATATTAATTAATGTGTGTGAGGAAAGCTGGTATATATGTATTATTTTTCTAACTCCATTCAACAAACATGATTTAGATGTTTAAATGCTAAATATAAATTAAGAAGGTTTTGCCACATTGAAGGATATGACTGTGTATGTACACTGTTACTGTACTTGACAAGGTTTTTAATTTGTACATAAAAGGAAGTTAAATACTTTATTTCTATTGGAATTTCGAAACATCTCATTTAAGACATATGCTAGAGTGATACATCAGTGAATTATTAAAGAGCTGATGAATTATCAAAGAAATAAAAAATTAAATTAATAGCCACATAATAAGGACTTGCAGATATAAGAAATATAACTCAGCCCATTAGATATATCACATATTCCATCTTTTCAATCTTGTTAATCTGGGGTCACTTTATAGAAGAAAGTAAAACAAAGCTTTATCTGCTTAAAAGCACACAACACAAAGCAAAGAGTAGTTATTAATGTGCCTTTTAACTCACTTTCCCAAGTTTTAAACCAATTCAAAGTTATAAGGAATAATACAAAAATATGGTTGGCAATGTTCTTTTCTTAGCTCTAAGAGGTTTTATACACTTGTTTGTACTTTTGCATATTTGCTTTTGGTTATACTGTGTCCTCAAAGATCTAATTTGTATTTTTCTCCTACTTCTAGTTTCTGAAGCTGTGCTTACATGCAACATCTTCTGTTAATAGAACCTGGATGATTACTCTTCCTTGCACTTTATCTTCTGCTCAACTGTGATTCTAGAAACAAAGTTTTTGTTGTCTAGTTGGAGACTGAATAATGTCCCCCTGCATGCCAGACAAATGCAATACCATTGGGCTGTATCTTCAGACCTAGATAACAAGTAGAATTTCGAAGAAAAAGTATGTTTTATCATTGTAAAATTTAATACAAATTGAATTATTGCTTTTGTTTAAATATCTGTTTTCAAAGGAAAGGAAAACTAGAGTGAGATAGAAAATGAAAAGAAAGAATAGAATGTATGATAAACTAAGAAGCCATTTCTATAATTCAAATAAAAGCTCATTATGATCTTGTCTTGTATGTTGTGAATTCTAATGTATATAAATCAAGGTCTTTTAATGACATGCTTTTCTTTTGTGGAAAAAGTGGTGAATGACCTGTTTTTTTTCTCCTTCATAATTACTTCTCTTTCCAAGAAGAAGACTACACACACACACACACACACACACACACACACACACACACACACACACACACACATGTCCCCTTAAAATAATGAAACAAGTGTCCTTCAAGGGGAAAGTACAGTCTTTCTTTTAAGTTAATGAAGTATCTTAATGATAAGGAAATATGCAATTTACTCACTTAGTTTGTTTTAAATCTCATTTCTGCCAAATATACCTGATAGCAAAATTCATTAGTGTGGATACTTAATTAGTCTGCTGTATTTCACAATACTGTTGAATTTCAGATGGATTTTAAATACACAATTCCAGTAAATACTAATGACTATTTGGATGGATGGGACAGAGATGAATCTCTATTCTGTATCTGGTTGATGATTCCATAACCCATTATAAATATTTCAGGTCATGTTTGTCACTAGAAAAAAAACTATTCATGTTTAACAAAGTAGATATTCCATCATATGATTTAAACTTACATACATTTTATTCTTTTGGTTTATTTTACTCTGTGAAACTGTGTAGCTCTAAGTTTCTTAAGTATATAAACCATGATAAGACAGAACAACGAGAAGTGTTTGTGGTTAATGAACTCTGATAAGTGCTTCTAAGATGCAGTCAACTTTTTGCCTCACTGAGTTAACTGGAATAAAGACGGGTAATGCTTGTGTTGGTGCATGGCTTCAATTTGTCCCTCAGGTCAATGAGCACTGAAAGGTATGATCCTAAGAAGTTTTTAAGAAAGTTTTTCATTTATTGTCTTTTGTGCAGCAATGTGATGAAGTCCTGAATCTTGCCATAAATTTATAACTGTAATAGCATTTTAAAGCTGGGCGCAGGTGGAGCATACCTGTAATCCTAGCTACTCAGGAGGCTAAGATCTTAGGATACTGGTTCAAAGCCAGCCTGGGCAAGAAAGGCTGAGACTTTATTTTCAATTAACCATCAGAAAACCAGAAGTGGAGCTGTGGCTCAAGTAGTAGAGAGCTAGCCTTGAGCTGAAGAGCTGAGGGACAGGACCCAGACCCAGAGTTCAAGACCCCATGACTGACAAAACAAAACCCAAAAAAGCAAAAAACAAATAGCATTTTATATCATGCCATACTTTGTATATCTTTGACCAACATTCTACACTATCTTTCTTCTCTATAATATTTTATGTCTTATAAATGAGCTTCATGCTTCTTTTCTATAAAAGCAGGTTTCATTTTTCCTTTCAGAAAAATTTTCTATACAAATTTCTTTTTTAACATACATTTTTATTGTAAAGATACTGTACAGAGGGTTTACAGTTACATGAAGAAGATAATGAGTACATTTCCTATCGAACATTGCTACCCTTCCCCTTTGTTTTTCCCCTATCATCTCTTCCCTCCCCACTTCCCCAACTTTTACCTCCCGCCTCTGATGTGGTAAAGTTTGTTTTCATCATAGTATTTTGCATTGTCACAATGGATCAACCTGCATCCTTTATTCAGCATTTTGTTTTTTCCCTCCTCTCCCCATATTAGAAAAATGTATATACAAGATTCAGGGCACTGGAATCAAAACCAAGGATTATACCATGGGGAAAAACATACAAAAGAAACAAAAAGATCACATAGTACATTATAAGTACATTAAAAACAACAGCAACAAAGATAAAACCTCTTGTGTCCTTATCTTGGGGTTCATTTCACTTAGCATCATCTTATATGGTCATAGGTACATGGCTTTTGATCTTTTCTGCTTGCCTAGTGACTGTTCCTTGAATAGTTTAATACTTCTGAGTTTATCCTTTACAGTTCATTTCCAGGACTTTGTAAATGATCTTTGCCAGTTAACAAATGCCAAAAAATGATTATTTGAAGCAAAAATTATTTTTTCTCCTGAATCTATGCATCAGTGAGGTGATTCTTTTTTATATAATCTAACCCCAGATGATCTTGATCGGGTTGCTAATGTGTGCTAGATAGGGACTGCCTCATCCTGAGACCAGATATGCCAGTTGGTCTTCCTATGATAAATGTATTTCTTCATAGGTTAGGCATGGGGTGTTTTCACAGCAGTTATATTGGCAACCAAAGGAAGCAGGATTCTACAAGAGTAAGATTATACTTTGTTTCAATCAAGTTTGTTATTGTCTTTTTGACCAAAAAAAACCACAGTCAGGCCCGGAATTGAATGGAGAAGGCTTTTACCATTAAGGAACATAAATACAAATGCTCATGAAAAATTATGGCCATTAATATATGGTATCAGAAATTTTATCTGACTAAATAAAGGGAGGTAAAGCGTAACTAGCATAGAGGTACAAAGAAATATACAAAGGCTTGCATGGCATATATCATTAAGATTTGGAAGTAATGGAAATGCATCTAAAGAAGTAATTAAAACAATAATGATGCATTCATGTAATTAGTATTATAGAATTACTGGAAACTCTTTTACAATAATATGCACAATATGGGAAAATATTCCTAATATGTTAAGTAAAAATTGAGATGCAAAATTGAAAATTAAACAAGACTGTTGAGCTGAAATATTTGTATGCATGTATAGGCATACATATATACATATACATATATATAATAGATAATAGAGATGGCTTTTATCAAAATGTTGATAATAGTTGCATTTAGCTAAGAGAATACAAAAATGTTTATCTTCCTTTTTAGTACTTTTCAGATTTCCTAAAGGTCCATAGCCAATATGTAGTGTTTAATGTAAATATATATAAACTAAAAACTTTATTGTAGTAGTCTGTACTGAATAGAATTCTAAGATGATTTCCAACATACTCTCTGCCAAAAAATGCACCTTGTCTAATTGATTTCCCTTGAACATGAAAGGACCTGAGAACATTATGTATTTCACTTTCTTGACTAGATTAAGCTATATAACAAAACACAGGGATTTGTAGTAGTAACATAAGGTCCCAAAAGAACTGCCCAGGAGTTAATCAGAAAGGAGACTATTTTGGTTACATTTGATCAAATTAGACGAGATCTTTAAAGGGATTGATCATTTTCAGAAGGAAGAGGTTTAGAGATTCTCCTGCTAATTTTGAGCAAGATATCTTAATGTGAAGGTTATATGGCACATAACTGTGGACCTAGACTGAGGTCTAAGAGAAACCCCTGTCCACATTAAACAAAACAAAGAGTTCCACATCATACAACTACACTGGATCTACACACAACCAAGAAATCTTAAGTGTCAAGACTGTATCACTGTCTCACATTCAGTAAGGATCCTGTCAGACACATGATCCAGGAAAACCATGTGTTGAGTTTTCCAATTGAATTTGGGACATTGTAAATTGGTTACACAGAAATAGAATGTGAATACAGAAAATTCTTTCTTGCTTTCTTCATTTCCTGGGTTTTCAAAGTATTTGTTCTGAGTGTAGTATATAACTCAAAATCATTTAATTATAAATGCAGCTGACCCTCATTTGCAACAATGAGAAGAACAAGACACTATGTTGAAAATCAAACTTTACAATTTAGGTGGGGGGAGTAGTTGTGGAGGTAGGGATGGTAGGGGAAAAAAAAGGAGGAGGAAAAAATGCTTGGTCAGAAATGTACTCATTACCTTGCCCATGTAACTGTAACTCTTCTGTACAGTATTTTCACAATAAAAGACTTACTAAAAACATAAAAAATACAGCTGATTAGAATTATGTTGCTCATTCATTCTAATAACTTTTCAAAATGACAGTGTAGCAATGGCAATATGTCAAAGGAAAATCAAAGGATTTAAGATTGTGTTTCCACATAGAAAGCAGTAGAATAGTACTCCTGGAGTTAACAGGTTGTCCACTGTCATTGATAAGTAGAGCTATTTATTAGGTAGATCAATCAATATTCAATTCAATGATATGTCAGAAACATATTTTCATGGTCATATTAGTTGCATAAACTGTCAGCAAATTTAGAGCCACATAAACATTTTTCATATAAATTATGAACAAAATTACAAATATAATTAACAACCCAGAATCTGACACTATGTAATACTTTGAGTTCCTTTCTCATTACCTTTGGCAGGTAGTTATTGTTTCCTTGAAATCCCTGCTTAGCATCAAAATAAGTCTTGAGACAGAATTCTATGAAGCCATTTCCAATCCATCTGATTTAATTTGGGAAATAACATTGATATTTCTTTGAGAAAATTGCATTCATTTCATGATTTAAACAGTCTTTCTCTAATGTCTATCAGCAACTAAAGACTAGACAAACTCAGGTTTTCCACCTCCATTACAACCTTAAAAAACGACATAGCACTTAATATAGTGAGGTTCAAAAGAGGTGGAAAGAGTTAACAGAAAATAACATCACACATATTATGGTGATTCCTCTTTCTGATTATTTGCTTGGCTCATATATGGCTACATATCCTTGGAGCTACATTGCTAAACTTTCACATGACCACATGACTTTGTATAATTTCCTTGGATGAATCTCAGACATCCTCTCTTCTGTTACTTTTCTGTCTTATTTATTGTACTGCCTGAGACAAGTCCCTGACAGGTCCATAACCCACCCTCATGGAAGAAGTGAACCACACTGCCACACAGATTCTCAAAGCATGGTTTTGGAACAGTAACTTCACTATTAGATCTTAAGTCAAGAATGGAAATCTACTCATCCTGAGATATAGTGAGTCTTGAAGTGTTACCATCAAAAAAGTATTCTAAATGGGCAAGGTTATCTCAAACTTTATTTTAAACCTTTATAGTTTACTGTCTAATAACTTTAGGTTATGATAAACTCAACTTTTACCTTGATATAAAAATCATGGCAAAACTTCCTTTGGATAGACAAGTATGAAGATTTGTTTGTTTACAAAGGGGCCACAGTCTTTTCTCTTTAGGAATGATGTCAAACCTAGATATTAATTTTAAAAGCATGAGACTACCTGCCTTTGCTCCCATTGTAGTTTCTGTGTTTATCCCTAGTCACTAATACCTCATGTTGGTCTAGCCAACAGGTGGCTTTTCATTTGGAAGTGAAATAAAGGCACTTAACCACCTGGCAGGTAAACATAATTTGCATATTTCAGAAATTTCTGATTCATTGATTATTGCCCTCATAAAGAAAATATAAAAGTGAAGAGCATTTTAGTTTTAGACATTGACAAACTTAGGGTTGAATTCTATGACTTAAAACTTTGTAATGTAAGTTACCTACTCTCTATCTGTAGGTGCTATAAATATAGTACTATTGATAATCTAGCAAAAGACAACATGAGTGAGTTTGTCAGGCATGTAACAGGTGCTCAAGAAATTGTCATTTTGTCCCACTTCCCACTATCCACAATCAAGGATCTGATGCCAGACAACTTCATTTTCCAAAACCACTTGCTGCCAGGGCCAGCTGGTACATATTCATAGCCCTTATGTTCTAGTCAGATAAACTCCCACATACTGTCTGAAGATTTCAGCATTGTGAAACCATCATTTTCATTCATCCTTTGATTCCTTATTATTTTTCATCTTCTTCTTTTCACCTTGCCAAATATAGCTTGTGGTGGGTGGTAAGCAGTGTAACACAGGAAAGTATCCTGATGAGTAATATACATAACCACAACATTCTAAAATTATAACAACCAATATGTATGGAGAAATTAACATGAGTCAGGTGTTCTTGTGTGTAATGACTCAATCAGTCCCCAAAGAAAACTGTTGACATAAGATTATCTCTAATTCTAAGTGAGAAATCAATAAATATATAGCCCATAGCCACAAAGCTGAGAAATAACAGACGTAATAATATAAACAAAATAGAAATTCTAGAATTCTAGGCCAGGTATGGTGCCTTACACCTGTTTTTACAGCCTTGGGGAGATGGAGCCTTGAGGGTAATGAGTTTGAAACTATGCATTTTTCCAAAATCACTCAAAAAGGACAGACAGGAAGACAGACAAACAGACAGATGAAAGAAAGGAAATACGTAGCAAAAGAAGAAAGAAGGATAAATGCGGGGGGCGGGGGGGAGAGAATTGGGGGGTGGGGAGCGGATGGAAAGGGATGGGAAGGGGAAACAAAGGAGGAGGCTACAATGCTTGATAAGAAATGTACTCATTATCTTGCTATGTAATTGTAACCCCTCTATACAGTATTTTCACAATAAAAAAAAAGAAGAAAGAAGGAAGGGAGGAAAGAAGGAAGGGAAAAAGGAAGGAATAAGAAAGAAAGGGAGGAGTGTACTTGTGGAGGTAGGAGGGAAGGGATGGGAAGGGGAAACAAAGGAGGAGGCTACAATGCTTGATAAGAATTGTACTCATTACCTTGCTCATGTAATTGTAACCCCTCTGTACAGTATTTTCACAATAAAAAACTAATTTAAAAAAAGAAAGAAGGAAAAAAGAAAGGAATATACATTTTTACACTATGAATTTCTGCAGAACATTTAAAATAAAACATGAACCATAAACAAAATAGTATTAAAACCTACGCCTGTACACATAGATCTTAGAATATCAGTATACATTAATATCTTTTGTAATACCTCATATACAAATTCAAATTGTTTGTTAATCTATCCAATCTAACTGAATCAAAATCTGCCTGCTCATGCCTGCCTTGTTTTGACATAGATGCAAATATTTTCAAACAGTCGATATTATACTGAGATATTTGTAGATTTAAGAAGCCAATGAACTTGTGAAGAAATTATGGTATACCAACTTCTAAAACAATAGAAAAGAGTGCAAATATACTTTTAATTACATTCATTGCTTGCTGAACCACGATGCCAATGAAGGGACTAATTTGTTTATATGTAATTTGTTTCTGAAGTTGGAGTCACCCTGCCCTTCAGTTCTAGGGAATATTTATTTAATATGTGATTAACTCAGGTATTGATTTAATTGATGATTGATTTACTCATCTATGAAAATCAAATCTTCAAGAGGCATTAAAAGTCCCAGGAGCATTAGAAAAAAGATAAAAATCTCATTATTTTTCTTCTTGAGTTCTTATTCCAGTGAATTATTTTTTAGAGTTTACTTTATTTCTCTCTTACCATTTTATGTATTCTCTGAATAGCTTTAGTGAAGTCTACACTGTGGTCACTGCCTTCTCCAAAGGCAGCAACCTGATCAGGAGGAACCATATTGCTATGTCATAAATCTAATGTGTCATAATCAACTTGCATATTAGTCAAGAGAGTAACAAAACATGGTGTATGCTTCTCAATTAAAGTGGCATGTTTGGAACAGTAGGAGACAAGGAAAAAAGAACTAATTTTACTTAACATAATGGGGCCAGAAGAGGCATTTCCAAAGAAGTTATACGGTCTGATTTATGTATTTTGAAAGACAACTTGGGTACTGTGTAAAGAATGTATTGCATGGAGTGGGGCCAAAGGCAGATGAGTAGAGAGATCAGTTAGACTACTGTGAATGAAGGTGGACTGAGTAGGATAAACAACGAGACTTATTTATTAGTTCTTCAGAGTAGCCATTCTCAGTATATGATTTCCTATCCTGTAGCACAAATTCTGCACTTATTGCATTAGAAATTCTGGCACTGCATGATAGTATTTTATCCAAAGGTATTTCAGTCAATTTTAATCATTGGTGAAGTTGAGATAACTCCTTGATATAATAGTAAATAAGCCATTTTAAAGAATTAAAAATGACTAATCCTTATGTTTATTTTCTTATGCAAGGAAAAGGGATCTTTCAGACTTTCCATAAAATTAAAGATAAGAAAATTTGTCTTTTTTTGTAATCACCTCCAAACACAATGCATGGTGTCCAGCTAAAATTTCCTTGTCCATATCTGCAGCTCAGGCCTAGTTGGACCATTGCAGTAACTGTTAACTGTACCTCTCTGATCCTCCTGCCATTTCTCTGCTTTCTGATTTCTTCTCATGTCTTAAGCAAAGTACTTTTCCTGCTTAGTGGCTCATTGGGTCCCCTGAGCTCAAAAGGCAACACCTGACCTTCCTTTCTTCAGTATTTTTCTCTGCAGTGCTTGCTTGAAGGAGAATCTTAGTATCACCTATTGAGAACAAGCAATTTTAATTTACAAAGATTTATAGCTATTTAGAAAATAATTTCAAAAGCATTGAATTATTAAAAATAATTACAGATAAAAATTTAAATGTGCTTTAATGTTACTATCAAAATTCAATGTGAAATTTTAAATTATTGATGCCTTTGATGATATTTCATGTCTACTTTAGTTTGGACCTCCAATAAAATACAACTTTAATTTCCAATCTTGCACTTGAACTTTTATGAATATTCTCTCCAAGTCTTATATCAAATCAATAGTGATTGAACTCCATTCCCCCTGTAAATTATTTTCAAATTTTAGTGACAATTATTGCCAGTACATTGTACTATCTGACACAGAATTGATTTAAAGCATAATCCAAGGAAACGTACTCTCATTCTCCTACTCAGTGATTTTACTGCATTTGTTACAGCAGTATTTTGCACTTCTTTTCAATATCAACGTAAAAGCAGTGTATGACAAAATCTTTTTCTTTCAGAACTGTTGTTCTTTTATATGAATGCCTCTCTATTAATCATAACTGTGGCAGCTCAATGCTGAGATTGCAGCATGAAACGTAATTTATTAAAATCTCTCCCAGGCAGACCTGCCTGACACAGGAAACTCAGTATTTATTAATGCCTTTTCCATTTTAAACTTAGAGAAAGCTGAATTTAATTCAGTAAAACTTGTGACACTGCCTTCATACTCAGTTTTTTGAAGCATAGAAAGAAGTCTCTATCAACTGACATATGCTATGAAATAAGGAATAACTTCTAAAGGTTTTTCTTTCTCTTTCTTTCTTTTTTGACAGTTTCATGATTTTTTTTAACTTTCTGGAAGATTTTCCCTATAGATCAGTACTAAGCTAGGTTTTGTGGCTGGGACAATGTAATAGTCCCTAGTACCTGACTTCTGAATAATCTTCACCAGATAACCAAGACAAATAAGACCTATAGAAAAGATAGACTTTGTTAGGTTTCTCTATATAACTGAGCAAGTATGAGTATTCAAATTTCCAGAATCTTTCCCTGAAAATATGTTGAGTTAAAGAGAAAATTTGGTCTGTGTAACCATTGCTGTATTTCCTAGGAAAGGTTGGGATGATGTAACAATAGAGTCATAGAAGCTGAGACTGGTCAGTCCCAAAGTTGGATTGAGGATCTCAAGTAAAAAGATTAATAAAATGAGACGTGACTGACAGTTTTCTGGTCTAGAAAAATGAAAACAACTGGGAAAAAATGTTCTCTTTTTGAAGAAGCAAAAGAGAAGAAGGTACTGTTTTATATCTAACATCTATACACCAACCCCCAAATGATTTATTATTTTCTGCTGTAGAAAAATGTTCTTTGGAGATTTTCCTCTGATTATGTCAACGTTGCTTCCACACTTTCAACATTTCCCTGCTATACTACCTAAGAAAATGATTGAAAGTTTTGTGGGTAAAATGATCTTACTTATATAACCAAGCAGATGTGATCTGTTACCATATAAGTAAGTCCACTGTGAGCACCCTTATTATCATGCTTGTTATTTTAAGATTTATATTAGTAATAGTTTGCTTGTGAAAAACATTAAAAATATGATCTTTTTCTAATAAATCTTCAAAGGATGGTCCACATTATCTCTGCATTTCTTTCCATACAACATCAAAATGATGAAGTAGTGAGATTTTACCTTAATTCTAAATTAAGCATTAGCTCCCCACAGCTTTCTAGATGAGAGCAGATGATGGCAGACTCTGGGACAGAAACAAAGAACTTTATTGTTCATGACACAATAGATGGTCTGGTCTTCCTTTATGTAAATTCATGGAGTGTATGTGGACTGATCCAGAGAGGTGCTGGTGACAGAGTTCAGGGTTTCTCCTGTCTATTACGGCCTTATCCCAATCTTTGCTCCCTAAGGAGTTTACAATATCAATCTGATTAGGAAGCAACTCTTCCCAGGGACATGCTGGAATCTATCCTTTCAGGTTGCTTACTAGATAAACAACCAGGAAAAGACAGTTCAGGACAAACTGTTACATGATATGTAGACTCACTAGGGAGAATGTACCCATCTGAATGAACTACTGGAAAATAGCAGCTATTTCTTAATTTGGTGAAACGTGATTGGAAAATTCTTTATATAAATACTATGTAGGTATTTGTCTTACTTTGGATTGCTAGAACAAAGTGCCATCCATATATTGGCTGGTTTATAAACAAGAGTATCTGCTATAGTGTAGCCGACTTCTGTCTCTTTATGGTAAGTTCCCACCTGGAAAGTGCATGAGAGATCTCTGAGATCTGAGTTCTCTGAGATCCCTTTCATAAGGTTCACTACCATTCATGAGGTCCCCACTCATGGCAGAACTTTCAGATATTTCACTTCCTAATCTCACCACTTTGAGTGTTGTGATTTCAAAATGTACATTTTGAAGGAGTAAACTATTCAGTCTGTTGCCATATGCTACTTATAATGCAGGGTATTTTCCTATAGATCTTTTCTTCTAAATATTTTCAGCTTAAAACTAACTTTGCTAGTACTCTATAATTAAGTACCATTAAATTTGTCACCTCAACCTAGTTTGAAAGCATTGTGCAAAACACATACTATTAATCTCCATGGAGATCTCTGCTCTGCCATCCACATCCTAAATCTAAATTCACACACACACACACACACACACACACACACACAATACACACACACACACATACACATGAACATACACACACACACTGTATTAGTCTCTATGCAAAAAAGTTAGCATTTGGGAATGTAGAAAGGATTTGTGTTGGCCTGGTATACAGAACTTTGTTTCTTTGCAGCTGTAAAAATAAGACACAGAGCCAATTACTTCTACTTTTTCTCCTTTTCCTTATTTCCTCCAAACTAGCCCTCAAAATTCTGTTTCAGTGTTTAAGTCCTGATAAAGTATGTATGTCTCAACATTTAATTTCCATTTTGTTCCTTAGCTTCAACATTTGCAAAAATGAATTATAAATTTATACCCAGTTGTTCCTAGGAGATATACTGACCAAAATAGCCTACTTGAAGTATGTAATCAATTTCATGCTTTTTCCAAGCTAAATTTTATACATAGGATATTCTGAAGGGACAAATAAAACAAGATTATTGGAGTAAACATTTTGAGTTATGAATTATTATAATACCTGGTCTATTGTTCACTATTAGTAATGATTTGATTCAGCATGAAAATCATTTTTCTTTCAAGAAAACCCAAATCATAAAAAATATTTATTTACATGCAAATGAGTCATATAATTGCTTTCACCTTAATCTGAAATTCCACTCACTTAAAAGATGAACCTATGTAGAAATAATTGACTAATTAATATCTGTAGAGAAAATTGGAGAGTAAAGAGAGATGATGAAAAGAATAATTTCTTAAAATACTACCTTTCTCTATATGTGGACAAAGTATTTAATAAAATCTTCAGTTTATGAATGTTAAAGTGGGTTCAGAATGAGTATTATGCTTTACCAAGGTTACATCATTAAATAACTCATGAGCCAATTATACTAGTACATTTCTGTAATCTCAACTACTTTAGAGGTAAAAGTAGAAAGATTATAGATTAGCCTTGGCAAAAATGTCATGGAAATTGTATATTGAATAAAGGCATTGTGTGGTGGTATATGCCTGTAACTGAAGCTACTTGGAGGTGAATATAGGAGGATCATGGTGCATGGTTGGTTCAGGAAAAAGTGCCAAACTCTAGTTGAAAAACAAATTAAAACAAACAAACTAAAAACAAACTAAGGTGTTCTAGCCCAGTACATTGCTGGTCAGTTTTGAGATAGTTGTATTTAATTAGAAGAGGGCTTCTAGCTAGTTCAAGGCCGGGAGTTCAAAATCTCAATAAAGAATTCCCCTATGTAATAATAAATAATATTCAGATTAATATTCAGACTTAGTGACTCAATATGTTTGGGATAGTGTAAGGAGTTTTATATGATCCATCTTACTTTTCATGATAGCCCAATGAAAAGTCAATTGTCTTATTCTTATATTCAATAGAAAATAATGTCGCTTTATTGCTAATGATAAATATGCGGTTATTTTTTAACTTCTAAGAGAAAAACAGATGTTTGACTCCAGGCTGAAAGTGAAGTATCTGACAAATGTTTTTTAGATCCCTTCCCTTAAGTTTTGAATTCATGCCCTTATACTTGGTATGTTGGCACTCTACCACTCAAACCATGCTCTAGCCTAGTCTTTTGCCAGTTAGTTTTGAGATAGTTGTGCTTTCTCCCTGGTATGTGCCTGAGCTTCAACCCAGCAACTTTAGGTTTCCCATAGTTTCTGGTATCAAAGGAGCTTTCCACTTATGGGATTCTCTCTGTGGAGATGGAGTGTCATTCACTTTACTGCCCAGGCCACCATGGACACAGGAAAGTGCTCAAATCTGTCCCCTTAACTAAGCTGCCTGGATTTTTCCTCTCTGACCAGACTCTCTGTACTATGATGGCACACTTGGTGTGACTCTCTAGCATAGGACTTTTCACTGGAACACTAAAACTGCTTTCTAGGCAAGAGCTTGATTAGCCCCTGGCTTCTCCTTCACCATTCTCCTCCAGAATCTCATTAGAAATCTTAACTAATGTACAGCTCTAGAAATTAAACATGTTTAGAAACTACCCAGTCACACATATTCCTATCACATATAGGAGTCTTGAAACACTCCTCTGTTATATGTATATGTATTTGTATATGTATATGTATATGTATATATATATATATATAGTTGAATAATTGAAGCTTCATTAAAATTAATTTAAAATGTAAATTTGGAAACTTGAGGAAATATTAGTGCAAAATCCTATCAATAAAAATAGTTTGCATGATGCATAGGGAATAAAATATTCCCTATCAATGCAGGGCATCCCTTTGAAAAGTCATTGAAAATATTTCAGCAGATGAAATATTTTCATTTCAACTGTTGAAAATTAACAATATTTTCACTTTGTCTGACATCCAGTTTAGGTTTGAAGTTTTTGGTGGTTCAATGGCAGGAACAAGCCCACATTCTGTTTATTCTTCTTTGCAAGTTTCTTATTATTCTCTTGTACTCTGGAAATGAAACAATTATTATTCATAGCCTATAGGGGAAACTTAAATGTTGATAAAAACTATAAACTTTTGACTCAATTTCTATAGAAGTGTTTTATAAGAAACTGGATCTTTTGAAATTCTATAGATAACGAAAAATAATCAACATGCACTCAAATTTAAAAGTCTTTCATCAGAAAGGACTATACTCATGCTGACATGTTGAATTGAATCTCATTTCTAAAACTAATAACAACAACAACAATAATAAAGAAAAATCTAATCCAAACCAACTACCAATGTAGATGATCTTGAAATTTTATTTTAAAGCAAGGGGAATGCAGAGATAATTAGTCTGAAATTCCCACTAAAATAACTGTAGAAAGATTCATCATGTTAATCTTACTTCTTCAGAAAGAGGAAAGAATCCAATATTTACAAAGAATGGTATAACAAAACTGGAGAAATTAGATCATGGTGAAGGGTAAGAAAAAGTGATTTTTCTAATTTTCTAATTTGATTCTTAAAAGTTGGCTTCCTGAATAAATTTCTGCTACTTTCTCTGAGGAAGTGTATTTCTATGCTTCTTTTTCAGGTTACACATACTACAGAATATTCTCTCAATGAATATTATGGTAATTATACTTACAATAATTTCATGTGTTTTCCATGATGGTGAAATAATCCTTGCATCTTTTGAGAAGGGAGAGAAGGAAAACACCAGTAGAATGTACAGGAAGTAGGAACGAGGCCTGAGTTTTGGGGGTAGGCTAAACCCCTAAGACAATCAATCAGTCTTTGTGACATTATATATGCCATTATTTGGTGACTCGTTTTATATTCTCCCTTACATTTTCCCCCTAAATTCTGTATATATTTTTTATTTCACTAGACAATGCTTTTATTTCACTAGAGCAATACTTTCGACTTAGACAAATCTGATAGTGCCAGGTTACACCTATTTTTTTATTTTCTTGTAAAGATGCTGTACATCAGGGTTACAATTACATGAGTAAGGTAATGGGTACATTTCTTGTCCAGCATTGTTACCCACTTCTTTGTTTTTCTCCTACTATCCCTTCTCGCTCCCACCCCTTCCTCTCCTCTCCCCCCACCCCACGAAGTTGTAAAGTTCATTTCCAACATAGTGTCTTGTGAGAATCATTGTTGCCATAGGTCATCTTGTGTCCTTGTTTCAGCATTTTGTTATTCCCCTTTCCCTCCCCAAATTAGATAAATGTATATACATGATGCAAGGTATCAAAATCAAATATAGTGACACCAGGGATATACTATAGGAGAAAGAACATACAAAAAGAAAAAAAAATCACATGCTATATTCAAAAAAAAAACAGTAAAGAAAACCCTCTGTGTCCATATCTTGGGATTCATTTTGCTTAGCATCAACTTATATGGTCATATGTACATAGCTTTTGAGCTTTTCTGCTCATCTGATAAGATTATCCTAGACATAATTATTGCAAGTAAGGAAAACCATTGGACCTTTATTTTTTTGGGTCTGGCTTTCTTCAAGTCTTTCCATTTCTTAACAAATGTAACTGTGTCATTCTTTCTTATGGAAGACTAAAATTCCATTATATATATATGGATATATATATGGATATATATATATGGATATATATATATATATATATATATCACATTTTCTTGATCCATTCATCTACTGAGGGGTCTCTCATCTGGGTTGGTTCCATTAAGCCTATTTTTTAACCTAATTATTGACAATAGCCTCTTTCACTCTTGAAACTCCTAATATGAATGCTACATTATATGGTCACAACACACCACCCATTACTAAACCATCCCCAAACTTAATGACAACATAAAAACAAGTTATGGCCTTGCTGTTATGATTTTGGTAACAGCTGAGTGAGTCTGACCTGTTGATTTAATAGAGTGGTTGGCCTCCATTGTATAGTCTGCTAATGCATCTGTGGTGAGCCAGCAGGTTGGCTAGGGCTTGAATGACATAGAATAACCTCAGTTCAAAGGATCTGTCTCTGTTACATTTGATCTTTTGCTAGCCTTTCAGCAGTTGGTCCCTGAGATTTTTTTCACAGGTTAGATTTCAAGTTTAAGTGTATATAGAAGGGTGCAAACTTAAATTCAAACCAATGTTGTTTTCATATTAGTGTATTAGCATATTATACTGACTAAAATCTGTCACAAGACTATCCTAGAGGTCAGGCCCAGGTGACTCACATCTATAAAGCTAGCTACTGAAAATGCTGAGATTTGGGGATCATGGTTTGAAGCCAGCTGGGAAAAAGAGTTCATTAGACTCTTTTTTTAATTTTTTTTATATTTTTTATTGTGAAAATACTGTACAGAGGGGTTATAATTACATGGGCAAGATAATGAGTACATTTCTTATCAAGCATTGTAGCCTCCTCCTTTGTTTCCCCTTCCCATCCCTTCCCAGCCTCCCCCTCCACCTCCCCACCCAATCCTCCCCCCCCACCAAAGTTGTAAAGTTCGTTTTTGACATGACAACTTGTACTTCTCATTGTTGCAACAGGTCCACCTGTATCCTTATTTAAACAATTTGTTTTTCCCATTAGACTCATATCAAGTTAACTACACGAAAAGATGAAAGTGGAGCTGTTGAGCACTGGTCTTGAGAAAAATGGTCAGAGATAGCATAAAGGCCCTGAGTTCAAGCCCCAAGAATGGCACGTGAGAGCATGTGCACACACACACACACACACACACACACATACACAATCAATCAATCAATCAATTAATCCATCTACATACCCAAACCCTGCCTCAGAGATGGTAGGAGAGAAGATTAAACAGATGAGGATGAAGGTTGATAGATATGTTGAAGCCATTAATTGGATGCATTGATACAATCAGCATTGCTTTATTTTATCTTTTTTCCCTTCACTATGGTTCCTGATTTGTCTCTAGTCAACTATACATGTCATTTTCAAAGCAATTATTAATCATTATTAATAATTAAAATAATTATGTGATGCTTCTATATCCTGTTGTCTGTATAACACACAATAAGTACATGGAAACCTATGTTCCTAATAGTTGCTTCATTTTTTTCATTTACTTGTTGGACAGTGTCTCTCTTAATTGTCCCCTGCCTGGTCTGGAACACATCATCCATTTGCATCACCTCTACAGGGCTAGAATTGCAGTTATATGCTACTATGTGTAGTCATACCAATTTATTTTAAATTATTTTCTCCACACTGCATTTCAATAAAAATTCCAATCCCTCTCAGTTTTTTTGTTTAGTAAAGATATACTTATAGTTGGAGTTTTTATGCATTTTCTTAGAATTGTGTTTTCTGCTGGGAAACTATCAGAGATTACAATCATCTAATAGCAAACTATGCCAGAGAGATCATTTGTATTCTAAAATTCAAATGATTGATCATTATAACCCAAGAAGCACTTCTTTAAAATCTACCATGTACCTTTGATTAAAACAAGCAAAACATATTCAATAGAGTCTTGAATTCATTTGCATTTTTTCAACAGCAAGAATTTTTTATTTTTATGGTTTTTTCCTAGTGTACTTTCAATATCATTGTTCATTATAATTTGATCCTATAGAATGCTTCCTGTTTGAAAAAGTAGGGAGCATTTATGGACTGTGAAATATATCTGTAATGAGATAGTTCAATACACTTGTTAGTTAATCTATTGCTACACTGTCACATTGGCAGAAAATGTTTATGCTTGGGGAAAACAATCTCAAAACATTCTTTACTTGTAGACATGGATCTATTTAAAAAATCATTTTTACTGATATTGGCAGACTCAGAAACATGAATATCCTTATCCACAGGGACAGAGGAGATGAAACTAATGTTGTTTTTATTATTCAGAAAATTGGAGCTAAGCGTAAAGCCTCCTCAGACAAAGCGGGGAGTGATACCATCTTTTTGCTTAGTGGGAGAAATTTTGCTCCATTTACATTGGGATTAAGGAGATCAATAATGTTGAAAATGCCTTAAATATGAAAACAAAATTAAATATTTTCGTGAAATACAATTTTATAACCTTCTCCAAGGTAAATACACAAAAGAAAATAAGTTATTTCTCTTATTGCCTTTCAACTTGAGTCAGTTAAGACATTTCAGAAGGCTTTATCTTTGATCCTGCTGTATTTAATATGCTCAACGACGACTATGTTAAAGACAAGTAATATCTCACTAATTTTAATAGCACTGGCATAAGATAAAGGACAAGTTAAATATAGGGATCAAAATATAACCATACTGAGTAATTTTTAAGAAAAGAAACATATCCGGGCTTTGTTTTACATCCTTCCCTCCCTGACTTTTTCCCTAAGATTCAGCTTAACTGTATAGCACAGGCTGGCCTCAAACTCTCCCGCTTCCCTGCCTGCCTCTCCCGCCCAAATGCTGGGCTTACAGAAGTACATCACCACTGCTCACCTCACTCTCCCTGAGCATCAGTCTGTCATCCTTTCAATTTCAACTTTTTTTCTTTGTTTTTTTATTGTGAAAATACTGTACAGAGGGGTCACAATTACATGAGCAAGGTAATGAGTACATTTCTTATCAATCAAAATCAAAATTCTGGGTCTGACTTCAAGCTAAGAGTCTCCTCTTGCCAGCCATCTCTAGTTAAGTAAGAAACTGAGTGCAGTGAACACAACCGTTTTGTCTTTAATTTCCTCCTTACAGATCATTGGCTGCTTGTGCCCAACAACTTTCTAACCTCTTTTTTGGACCCTGTCAGTTCTGGGAATTTAGAAAGGAAAGAGAATGAAGCGGATGAAGAAAGACTAGGAAAGAAGAAGAGCAACTATAAGGAGAAGGGAGGAAGAGGAGGAGGAGGGGGAGGAAGAAGAAGAAGGGGAGAAGAAAAGGAGAGGGGAGGACGTGGGGGAGGAAGGGAGAGCATGGAGGAAGAGGAGGGGGAAGAGGGGAAAAGTCCTTGACAGGTAGAGGCTGGAACAGCAGCAGGTTTTTGGTATTGACTCTCTCCATCATAAGCATTTTCGCATAGAAAGGTCAGAGTGTCTCGCCACCACCAAACTCATCAAATAAGATTTTTTATCATTTATTTATTTATTTTTGTCTGTCCTGGGGTTTGAACTCTGAGCCTGGGCGCTGTCCCTCAGCTCCTCAGCTCAAGGCAAGCGCTCTACCACTTGAGCCACCGCGCTACTTCTCGTTTTCTGATGGTCGTTAATTGGAGATAAAAGTCTCATGGACTTTCCTGCCTGGTCTGGCTATGAACTACGATCCTCAGATCTCAGCCTTCTGAGTTTCTAGGAGTGAACCACCGGCACCTGGCTCAAATAAGAAATGTAATCTGTTGTTTACTAAATAAGATTCAGGTGTTTGTATTTTTATTTATTGTCACTTTCGGTTTTCTGGTGACATTTTTGTTTTTTTTTTTTAATCCCCCTAATACAGTTGCATGTTTCACCAGGATGCTGTGGAACATACCTTTCTCTCACGTGAATGTCTCATTTCAAGTCCATTCATAACTCTTTAGTGGAAAAATGCCTTCAATTTCCTGTTCTAGGAATAGTGACTGCTCTATACTAAAAATAGGCAGATCTCCTCTTGTATTTTACCCACTAGACCACTTCAGTGAGGTTAAACCATCCATTTCCTCTGTCAGCTTAGGGGACAGGGAGGAAGAAACCCTCCAAGGATCTCATTAAACCCTGTGTTCCTGACAGTGCTGGAAGATTCTACTTATTCTGTCTGTCAGTTTACTTCTGACCCTTTAATAACTTGATGATGTTGAATGGTTGAGTAAGGCACCTAGTGTTTTAATCATCTGTGTGTTCTTTACATATGATCTAGCACTTTAAAAACCTCATGCTTTTTTCATTCTACTCATTAGCTTCTTTTGCCAAATGGTATCTGTTGCTCAGATTTTAAAATCAATATTAAGCCCTCAGGTATATTCTGTGTCTTACTATCATACTATCATACATGTTTCCCTATAGTCCCCCAACTATATTAGAGAACTTCATCCATTTCTATATAATCAGCCTGAAGTTCAGGTTCATATACCTGTATGTGTAATCAAAGTTTTTTCTGCGATGTCTAATAGGCATCTCACAACAAATGTCACTAATCTCTGACTTAGTATTCATGAATTTTCTATGCTGCTTCTTGAGTTTGTACTTTTATAGTAAAGGGGAGTTTCATTCTTCTTGTAGTTTGGTGTAATACAGGGGCATTATTCCTGATTTTTCTCCTTTCCTCAGTTTTCATTAAAGGAAGTTATGCTATTTAATTAAATATCCTTCCTGATTTCAATTATTTTCTTACCACTAGTGTTCCTGAAAGGTCCAAACTATCATCAACTCTACCAAGTTTGCAGCATTTCACTTCTCTATCAGTGGCTCTCCAATACCCTTTCTCTTCTAGTTTCTCTTTAATCTACTATCAGTTTACTTGTCACTTGGTACTAAGAAGAAAGCTACATGACTGTAGGATATTTTTGTATGTATCTCAAGCATCAATCTCAAGTGGTACATTATATATATATATATATATATATATATATATATATATATATATATATGTGTGTGTGTGTGTGTGTGTGTGTGTGTGTGTGTGTGTGTGTGTGTGTCCTCAGTAAGAATTTGCTTAAAAAATGACTAAAGCAATTCTGATAATTAACGTCATACTTATTTTCTTGGCCATTTCTATTAATCTTGACATGAGGTAGTCTTATTCTTGTACATTGGTTTGGTTTGCTAATGCACATGGAACCCATTCAAACCTTGAAATTATTCTATTATTTTAACATTACATATTACCAAAGGGCATTTTATAATTGTATCTGTGCATTCACTAGTACTGGGGAGAGGATGGGAGTTGGAGAGTGAAGCAGTGGAAATAATGAGAAGTCCTGTTTTCCTTGGGCTGTAGTTCTAATTTCAGATAAATATTTAGAGAAATGCAAAGTAGATTGCAGGACTATTTCTGAGAAAACCACTAGTAATACAAATGTTATACAAAACAAAGCAGAACAGCAGCTGTGTTTGTTGGTTTATTTAGCTGTGCTTTTCATAGATCTCTTTGTATTCATATATTATACCATTTATCATAGAGACTGACTCCACAGCTACATTGTTTGATTCTCACTAACAGACAAACTCCTCTATGTACAACCATCCAAAAATGCAATTGCCAGGATTAACAGCAGGCCTTATATGCAACTTTACTTGCATTAATTAAATTTACTTGTCATATTCTCAGAAATGATTTAAATCATGTGAGTATTGACTCATTTGGAATTGTCTTTTAATTGTTGCATTAAAGGCAAGTTAATTTATATGCTGGCTCATGTGTTTCCATGTGTTTTTATTGTAACAATAGGCATCAATCAGACAATCCACATGTAAATTATGGAAAAAATATGAAGATCATTGCTATTATTCCATTGTATTTGTCTTACACAGTATTACCCAGTAAATACTTATGAAGGGTCTAATATGTGTAAACCCTAAAGTGATATCAAATACTCCAAGGAATACTAAGTTAAGCAGATATTATACACTCTGGATAAACCTCTACAGACAGGTTTGGAGTCCATTTTGCACAAATGTATTGAGATGAGGAGAGTCATGGCTGGGCTGAAATTGTGGCATACATCTTTTCATAACCTTTCTTTTGTAGAGATTGTGACCCTATAATAAGTTAAAGTTATGTTTCTTAAATAATTTGACATATTGATAAGAAAACACATTCTTATTTATAAAAGATTAAGTAAAACTGGACTAAAAACAAGCATGGTTTCAAGACAAAAGAGTGAGAAAGGCAATAGTAGATATTGCATGCAGACATCTGACAATGTCTAGATATGTGAGAGATATCCAGGCACACTTGGCTGAATAACAAACATGACCATCCCAGTTAGTATATTCCATTTGTTATTCATGAGAAGAAAATCATGAGAAGCAAAAGAAATGATCAAAATTACCAGATTACCTGTGGAGATTTTTCTGGCTGTTTCTCATCATAATCAAAGAACATAAAGCAAACTGAGTGGAAAGAAAATGTGTTTGACTAGAACTAATTTACTGGGCAGTTAAATTTGGAATTAAAAAAATGCTATTATTCTTGATTGCATGTCAGTGGCAGCTTGAAACCCCATAGAAGGGGAAAATTACTATGAACCATTGAGTGTTATATACCAAATTGAAGTTTTAAGTTACATAACTGAAACACTTAACCAAGTTGATGAATTGCTGCTTGATACTTTGAATTAACATTAGAAAATAATGATTTTGGAGGAAAGGAAATAGCTACAAGATGCATTGAGCAAGATTAGTGAAATTTAGTTCAGATATTTACTTCTACGGTTTTAAATAGGTGGTAAATCTTATAGATGTCAACGTAGAAAGTTCAATTAAATAGAGTGAAAAATCATGTCTGACCAAGACAGCTAACTCTCATATCATGTCTGGCTTTAAACCCAACTACTTATAAAAATGGGCTTCATTTTACTTAAATAGCACACCTATGAATCTTTTGTGAGAAGCCCCATTCAAAGAATAATAAAAGCAAAAATATCTAGGAGCCATACTCAAATGGTTCCATGGCCTAACAATTTGACAAAGGAAGAAAGGAAAGAGAAACTGAGAGAGATACAGATACAGAGAGAGAGAGAGAAAGAGAGAGAGAAAGGAAGGAAGGAAGGAAGGAAGGAAGGAAGGAAGGAAGGGATAGGAAACAAAAGGAAAGGGAAGGAGGGAGGGAAGGAAGAAAGGACAAAAGCAATGAAGTAAGGAAATAAAGGAAAAGAAAGGAAAGAAGAAAAAATAGTTCTGTAAATATATGATCATATGATATCATGACATAAATATAAAATGTTTTGAAGAGGCCAATATAGTATATTTTCTTAATTATGTAGATGAAGAAACTGTTATATCAGTTAACAAAGTAGATTTCATTTACATTTCAATAAATGATGCTAATATAAAGCTCAAGGAATATGGGTGGTACCCATGAAATGTAATTTGGAAATGCAGAGTTTGCCAGATCATAAGGCAAATTCATAAGGGCAAATAAAAAAATGAAACTGAATGAGGAAAAATATAGTTTCTTTTTAATTCATTAGCTTCCAAAGGCAATTTAAAAAGTAAAAGTTGGTGAAAAAGCAATTGCAATTTTATAAATAGAGAAACTTGTTTATATGTATGAAAAATATATTTTCGTTTCTTCTAGGCCTTAATTTCTTTCGGTTTATCCTTCTGGTATATAATTCTACGGGTCTTTAAATGCAGTAATGCCTATTATCACTTTCTCAACTTCTTTCCTGGAAGCAGACATGTTTCATTTCATTTACAAGGCAATCGGGGACTGAAGAATAAACCTACTTTAAATAGGAAAGGAAATGACTATTTCCTGAGTAGCTTACCATTGAAATGCCACAGAACCTGTCAGCAACAACACAAATAGTAAAATGCACTGTGCAGGATGTATGGGAGCCTGGAGGCAGGAAATGGGAACATAAATTAACTTGTAAAATCACCTTCAACTGATCTGTACGATAGAGATAAAATTATTCATATTGTCTAAATTTGTCTAAAGGGCTTTTCTTTGAATTTTGTGAACCAAGACTTAAAAATATATGACAGTCAACAGAATGTCATCAAAAATGTATGACAGTTAATAACAGATAGTATATCTCTAAAATTGCTTAGAGAGTACATTTTAAGTGCTATCACAACAAAAATGTCATAATTATGTGAAGGTATAGGTAAAGAAATGTCTTAGTATATTAAGTATAAATATATACATTATCACAATTATGTATTCTTTTCTATTTCTTCTTTGAAAAAAGAAAAATAGACTAAAAATCTAAAATGGCACAATTGCTATTGTTGCCCGGAAGGCATATATAATAGTCAAATATTTTTCTTTTTTATTATTAAGTTTTTTTATTGTGAAAATACCTTACAGAGGGGTTACAATTACATGAGTAAGGTAATGAGTACATTTCTTATCAAGCATTGTTGCCTCCTCCTTTGTTTCCCCTTCCCATACCTTCCCATTCCCCCCCCCTTCCTCACCGCCTCCCCCACCCCCGGCCAAAGTTGTAAAGTTCGTTTTTCCGACATAACAACTTGTACATCTCATTGTTGCACTGGGTCCATCTGTATCCCTATTTAAACAATTTGGTTTTTCCCTTCCCCTCCACAAATTATACCAACATCAAATACAATGAAAACAGGGGTTGTACCATGGGGGAGGGACATACAAAGCAACAAAGAAATCATCTTATAAATATGTTAGAAACAATAGCAGAAAGAAAAACCGTTTGAGTCCTTATCTTGGGCTTCATTTTGCCTAACATCAGCTTATCTGACCGTCTTATATACTCTGATAGTCTGACCCTCCAAAGGGTACACTTCTCTTTGTCAGTGCCACTCTGTGGATTAAGACTACAGTCAAAATGGACCCTCAGGGGATTCTTAAATTACACCCCAATACAACCATCCATACAACTATCCTCTTCACTATGATGGATTCAGGAGTAGGTAACATATATATATATATATATATATATATATGTATGTGTATATATGTGCATGTATTTATACATGTACACATATATGTATGTATATATGTACACATATATGTATATATTCAGGGATATTTGTTCACTGTCATCAGGTAGAATAGTTTCTGATAGTTTGCTTTGCTTAGCATCACATTATATAGCCATATTTACATAGCTATTAAGCTATTCTGCTCATCCACTAAGATTATACTAGAAGTATACTGAAGAGATGGACACTAGAAGGGTTTTTCTTTGTTGTTTTTAATGTACTATGTGATTTCTTGTTTCTTTTGTGTGTTATTCTCCATGTGGTTTATACCCTGTTGTTACTGTATTCAATTTTGGTAAACTGGCTTACTATATCCATTTATCTGAATTAGGAAAGGGAAGGGGAACAAGAGAATTGTGAGACAAAGGACAAGGGGGAACTAATGCAACAGTGGTATTTACAATATGTTGGAAATGATCTGTACAATTTGAGGAGGGGGTTGTTGTGGGGGAGGGAAAGAGGGAGAAAAATGAGGGAAGGGGTAATAAATTAGACAAGAAATATACTTATTACCTTACTTACATAACTGTAACTCCTCTGTACATCAACTTGACAATGAACAAAAGACAAACAAAGAGTTTTGCCTTTCTGTATTAGTTGTATCTTTTCTCAGTGGTTTTTACAAATTCAGTATTTTGACACTTCATATGAGACCACAGTTAAACATCTCCATTTGAAGAAATCCATCCATCTTTATAGTTATTCTATGTAATATTGATAGAGTTCTTTTCTGTGGTCATTTTTGAGTAACATGAAGAAAAAGAAATAGTTTAAAATAAAACTTGCTTATCTAATAAGATTATAATATGATGTGTTACATCTGACACTCGAGCCTGGCAATGAATAGTGCTTATGTTCCCTGACAAAGTGTATGTAGAAGAGAATAGAAATAGCATTCAGTACTTTATAGAACAGTAAGCAGAGAGAGAGGAGAAGAGACAAAAAAAGGAGTGAGGAGAATAGAAGAGCACAGACAAAAATGAAAGAAAATACAAAATGGTATCAATACCACAATCATCTTACAGGCTGTGTAATCTGTTTTATTCACCAGTCAACATACATCTTCAACATATTAAAAATTTTATTAAGAGATAGAGATAAGGTAGGCATACAGAAGGAGCCCAATACGATGCATTTTGTTTCCCATTTCCCATCCCTTTTAGACTTAGGTTCAATTAATATTTTATCTGAGCTCCCAACATGCTAACCAGAGTGTATATAGGGAAATGTTACTTGGAAATCCTCTAATAAATGGACATCACATACATTAGGATTGCTACAGAATTTCTTATGACTGACAATAATAAGTTAGAAGTGAAAGATTGGCAGCTGCTGTGTGATCTCTTGTGCCTTCCCAGCAACTGTGCTTGGGAAAATATTACCTTCTTTAAGACATGCTCCATATGGAAGCAACCAATGGAACCATAGTGGGAAGCATGATGTATTTATGCTTCTGGTATACTATATATTTATTTTAATTTATTGTAAAGATGTACAGAGGGGTTGCAGTTACATGAATAAGGCAATGAGTATATAACTTGTCAATCATTATTACCCCTTTCCTTCCTTGTTGTGGTACCATTATCCCTTCCCTACCCCACCTTCTACACCCCTCCCCTGCCATGCCCCACTCTCCCACCCGAAGTTGTAAAGTTCGTTTCCAATATACTATCCTGTGGATATCCTTGTTTCAATGGGTCATCCTGTGTCCTTGTTTCAGTGTTTTGTTATTCCCCTTTCCTCCCAGATTAGACATATGTATATACAAGATTCAGGGTACCAAAATCAAGTACAGTGACAAAAGGGGATATGCCATTGGGGACATAACATACAAAGGAAACAACAACAACAAATAAAATCACACGGTACATTTAAAACAATAACAATAAAGAAACCTTGCATCTTGTATATACACTTCTCTAATTTGGGAAGAGGAAGGGGAAAAACAAAATGCTTAAACAGGAATACAGGTTGACCCATTGTAACAATGAGATCCATGAGACCAAGTTGAAAAATGAACATTAAAATTTAGGGTGGTGGAGGGGGGAGGTTATTTGTGGACGTGGGAGGGAAGGGATGATAGGGGAAAACAAATGAGGAGATAACAATGCTTGCAATGCTTGATAGGAAATGTACCTATTACCCCTCTATACAGAGGTTTTATAATAAAAAACATTAAAATAAAAACAAAAAATAGATACATACCTCTGTGTCCTTATGTTGGGGTTCATTACATTTAGCATTATCTTATATGGTCATTTGTACATGGGTTTTGAGCTTTTCAGCTCATCTGATAAGATTATCCTATATGTATACTAATTATTGCAAGTAAGGGAAACCTTGGGACCTAAATTTCTTTGGGACTGGGTTACTCCATTTAATATGATTTTCCCAAATCTTTCTATATCCTAACAAATGGGGTGGTGTCGTTCTTTCTGATGGAAGCATAGAATTCATATATATACTCATATATATATATATCACATTTTCTTGATCTATTCATCTACTAAAGGGCATCTGGGTTGGTGCCATATCTTAGTTATGGTGAATAATGCTGCAGTAATCACAGTTGTGCTGTTAGTTTTAGTGTGGCCTTGTTTGTGATCATTTGCTCAAAAGTGGGGACATAGGGGAGCTCTATGTGTAATCTTTTGAGGAACCTCCATATTGATTTCCAGATTAGCTGGACAACTTTATACTCCCATCTATAGTGCAGTAGAGTTCCCTTTTGGCCACACCCCCTCCAGCATCTGCCATTATTATATTTCTTGATTACAGCTATTTTAGCTGGGGTGAGGTGGAATCTCAATGCTGTTTTGATTTGCATTTCATTTATGGCCAGAGAAGTTGAGCATTTCTTCATGTGTCTATTAGCCTTCTTACTTCCTCTTCAGAGAAGTCTCTTAAGTGTTTAGCCCACTTGTTGATGGGACAGTTGTTTAATATATATGACTAGGCCCAGTTGCTTTATATTCACAGACGTGAAACAAAAATCCATTGAGAAATGAAGCTTCCTCTTTTTCATTATCAGTGTATGAAATGGAATACTTCACAAATGAAAGAGCTCCCTGGGTGGATGAAAGTTTCTTCCTGTACTGCTTAGAGATTTCTTCTTTCATTTCAAGACTGAATCTTGACATAGAACAACTTGGGAAAGCTTCACTGGTATTCTCAGAATTTTTAATGCTTTGTGGTTTAATCAGTGAGTTTCAGTTAAACGTTTGTTATATATTGATTTCTCCATTTTTCCTATTGCTAATTTTTCTTATTTTTCTGGAAAATTTCAAATCTGATCACCATGAGAATTTTTTTAAAGAGTATCTGATAAGAAATTTATTAGTTTCCCTAGCCATTATGAATATCTGTGAGTTAACCTATAATCTATTTTTCCTCTTCTGACCATGGTGGTCATTCATTTGTTCAACAAAAGTATTTAGATCTAATAATATGTTGAGAGTGTCATGCAAGTCAAAAACTGTTTATTAGAAAATGAGAAAAGGAAGTTGAAGAAAAAAGTCAAAAGAGAACAGCATGAGCAATAGGCCTGAAAATATTTAAGAGCTGATCAAAGGGTCCTTGGATGAAATTCAGGACAGTATAGTGAAGAATTGGAGAGCAGTCTGTGCAAGATAATGCAAACCACTTAGGTCCTATTAAAGATATATGGCGCTCGCCACACCTTGCACAGGAGGATGCCTTACATTGCACTCAAGCATTATCATTTTTCTCCAGTGCAATACTTGAGTTTATCTAGTAATTCTTAACCCTTCTTCCAGAGCTTATCATCTCTTTGATTATCTTCAAGGCCCTAACCTGTCAAGTCCTTCTGTTCTTGAATATCCCCAGCCACTCCTGAAACAAGAGCTATTTTCCTGTACCTAAACGCTTCCTCCTGCCTTTCACTGCCGAATGTCCTGAAATAATCATGTGCTCCCTGAGACAGGGCAATTTTGTAAGAAGCACATTCAGAAAACCATAACTAATCCTCAGTCAAAACCTCTCTATTAGTTTATTTACAGTTCTCTTGCAGAGTTCTTACTGTCGCATCAGACTTCCAACGCATCACCAAAAGGTTCTAGGTCATGAAAGTTTGGGGTTTCACCACAGAGTTTAGCTCATGAGTCTCATCAAGATCTATGCAGATGCTTTCTTTCACAATAAATATTTCATACAATGCAAATGAAAAACAAGAAATACTAATGAAGGAAGAGACAAACAATGTCTGTACCTACCTTTCAACTCAGAAATGGAGGTCGGATGGTCTGGGTAAGGAGTAGGAAGTACAGAAAAGAAATAATAAACATATATTATTTGCACATCACAATAGCTACTACGTAACTGATAAACTGGTCTGTTTTTTCCCCATTCATTTAACTAACTTCATTTGTTTGTAACAATGTCGGTAGATGTCAATAGGTATCTTGCCCTTAATGAACTGAAGTTTTCCGGGAAGCTCATGCATGAACTGATAAACTTCCTTCCCATGAACAAATTACCCAAGGAAAGACTGCATTTACTGAAAGAAGGAAAATTAGAGGAAGCACAACTAAAAGGAGCACATTGAATCTTGAAGGATGGGTGGGAAAATTTTTAAAGATGGTTTGGGGTTTTCAAACTTGAAAGATTGGTGTTAATAAATAGATAGAGGAAAAAAATGGACTCCATGTCAGATAGTTTCCATGCCTAAGACAAAGAAAACTGGTTGAGCAGAGCTGGAGATCTGGAAACAATAGAGAAAAAAATCCAGCTTAATGTTATTTATTATTACATTTCATCAAGATTAAGAAATTAGTCTTAAATAAGCTATCCAATTTCAAATAAATTAATTACATGAAGTTATAGACTAGTTCATGATCCCAATACTTTTCATGGCAAAAATCAAGACTACAGTAACTAATTGATAGGATTTGCTATTTCCAGAGAAGTCATAATTTCTCATTTTCCTGGGAATTTATGAATTTTTCTTTGACAATGTACTTTTTGTCACCACACCCTCACATTCCCACTGGACAGCAAAATATTAGTAACTGAATATTTATGATGGTACTGAAATATACTGAGTTGTGCTATATGTGATAAAAGTAATAGTAAGAACATCTATTTATTTGAATGAAATTGCTGTCTACCACTGGGACCCTTAGGGGAAAAAATTCTATTAAAGCAAATCAAACTAATAAACATTCATCTTTCCACACCATCAGCATTTATCATATTAAAATTATTATAGCATTTATCTTGTATGGTAGAAGCACTGTTACTGTTTTAGATCATCATAAGTTCATGTCTCCAGCATCAAAAATAGATATCTCTTTTGGCTTCAAATTCATTTGCTAGCAGGAGTCTGATATTACTTCAGTATATTAGAAGGAAAATGCATCCATGAATATTAATTCAAGAACATGAATTTCTCAATTTAAATAGTTAGCTTTTTAGTAGTTTCTTCTATTTTCCTTTCCCAGCTACTCTCAGTTATTAGTTTGCATTTACAAAGCAGCTTTCCTCCAAGGAGCCTAAAGTACGGTAGTTTAATTGTCCAAAAGAAATGGTGTCAGGCTAGAGAGAAGGGAGGTAGAAAAATGTGTTTCCTGATTGTCTTAGGGAATTGGGAGATACTTAATTCTAATTCTGGCTTTAAGCCCAGACAGTGAGGCTGTGTCTATACAAGTAAAGTTGTGTGTGAGATCTCTAAATTTTGCTTCCATCAGGACAAGTAAATGAAGTTGTGTTTCAAGAAATTCACAACATTACTTTATTTAAGCCAGTGGTTCACACTGAGGCAAATTTCTCCTCCTCTTCCCTTGTTTCCCTGGAGGAAATGGAACCATTGTCCAGGGATATTCTAGTGGGAGACAGTGTTGCATTATTACAGTATGAACAGAGATCAAGGATGCTGCTCAAAGACTATGATGTGTAGGATAGTCCCCGGAAAAAGAAACTTCCAGGATTCAAATAGTAACAGTCCTGAGACTAAGAAACTAATCTAAGGCCTACTATTGAATCACTGTGTTATTTACAGTAATATCTAATTCCTAGTAATACTGGAAGATGTCCTTTGTAATTCTGATTTGAGTGAAACTTCGTTTGCAATAGGGAAAATTCCCAAATGCCAAGTAACATATACCTTTAATCCTGCAGGCTAATATGCTAGGATGATACATCTAGATATAAAATCAGTCTGGACCCTAGGCTTCTGTTACAGATCTAAAGTAATAAAGGAATATTTTTCTTATTCCCATTTTATAATAATAACAAAGATAAGATTTTAACTAATGCCCCCAGGGCTAATCCATGTAAAGAAGACAAGGACTCTTCTTTCATAATGAATTAGATTGACTCTATTTTCACTCCCTCATTCCTCAGAAAATTTTAATGCCTTCCTGAGTAGGTGAAAATAGAGAAATGAATTAAAATGAAAGTTTCCATATGAATGAATAGCACACCTATATGAATAATATATATATCATCATCATCATGTGTCCATATATTTTTTTCTGTTTAATTTTATCTTTGTCAGTGTTAGAACTTACTAATCAGCCAGTTACATTATGGCTGGAGTTAAGGTATAACTTTTAATACTTTAAGTACAGCATGGGGTGAATAATTTAATAAAGCATGGCTTACAATTAACTTTCTGTGTTTTAACCTTGCTAAGATGCTATTTTAACTTCCAAATCTCACTGCTTATAAAAAGGGTACACTTTGATAGTGCAATAGGGCACATTAAAAAGTACTATGTCAATCAGGTGTATATCACAAGTGGTTCAACAACACTGTGACATTTGGTTTTGACAACTACAGATGTCTCAAGTAATTTACCAGGGACATCTGTGATTTTATTCTTTCTACATTTGAGATCACATATGCTAATGTTAGTGTTTCTGAAATAATGCTGACCCTTGTCCTAAGAACAATTTTCATCCACTGGTATTGCTCAAGAATGCATCCACCATTACATTATTTAAAGCTTATCAACTTCTATTACCTCTGGGTAAGTGATTTCTGCAATCTATAGGATCACATCAAAGATTTTTCTGGAGTCTTTATAAAGTTTGTAATACTTGGACACTATATATTTTTGTAAGGTAGGTGGGGCTTTTGTCTCAGCATTTTTAGAGCTTTTCATTAAAAACCACTAGCTACAAACATAAATTCATGGTGGTTAGTTTTTAGGTAAATTTTTGATAGGCATGTCTTAATACTTGCTGCTATAAAATTATGACCTCCTCTTCTTTTTTTACTTATTAATTCTATGTCCTATGACTAGCTTCCTCAGTACATCTTCCCCAAAGAAACTCCTTAAATCCTTATATAAATAGAAATCATAAATCTTTCAATCCATCAGTCTGTTGATATGTTTGGATAGATCAATGTTCTACAAGTTTACACAGTTAAGAATCAATTTAGTATTTATTACTATTTTAGGACCAGAAAAAAATAAAATGTGTTATTTCAGAAGTGAACATGAATTCTTATAGTCCACAAATCAAGGAAGAATTCACAATATGGCTGATAATTCATTTTTTCTCTAAATATTTGTATGTTGTTCACGTGTATGCTTCTTCAGATAGCATTTCCTCTTCCCATTAAGTTCAAGTTCTAACCCTCAATGCCTCCACACATAGAAAAAGCATCTTTAAGGCGATGATTAAAGTTAGGGGAGGTCATAAGTAATAAATGTCATAAAGGAACCAATCTGAAAAACAATCATGTCCTTATTAAAGTGGGTAGAAATAGTGAAAATGAATATGCTTAGAAAAGGGCCAAGTAAAGAACAGCAAAAATCTATCTATAAGCCAAGATTAAAGGCCTCAGTGGAAGCCAGCTCTGGTGGCCCCTCTGACTAGTTTATTACATCATGGGAACCTGAAGAGATTAATATCTCAAGATGAATATGTGCTCTGAGCATTGCTTTGTACTATGTAATCCAAGGATAGAATCTATTTCACTATATTACCCGGTACGACACCATCATTGGATGATTGTTAGTGTTTCTTTTTTAAAGATGTTTTCTTGAAACTAAATGATTCTTTGCCATACTTTAAAATATAAAATTAACCTAATAAAGCCAATGTTTCCTTAAGCATAGAAAAATGCATCTGATAAATAACACTATGCTTACGGAAACATTAGCTTTATTCAAGCAAACTGGTATATACTTTGTACCATTTAAGGATTTTAAAGTAATTTTAGAAAATTAACATTGGGGCTATTAATATTACTGGTTTCTAATAGAAATGTCCACAATGATTTAATGATACATGGCCTTCTATTGAAATTTCTAATTTCATATTCTTTATATAGGTAGATTAGTGCTTAAAATCGAATTCGTTCCTCTAATTATTTCTGTTGAAAAGGAATGTGCTATTGGGAATCTACAAAGCATAAGCATTTGATCTCCATTATCTTTTTCCAGGTATAGTATTTTTTCATTCAAGAGTGAGCCACATGAATGGAAGCATTAACCTGCTATGTAAGGTAAGACCAATTGATTTCTGTGTGCAAACAAAGAGGGAGAATTGGCCATTGTAAAATTATTTAAGAGCACTGAGAATCCGTTTTTAATGCATGGAATAATAAAAGAGCAAAGGAGCGGCTGAAGTGGGAACATGAAAAATAATCTTAGTGTGATGCCTACAGCAACCAAAGAGGCAGTATTGCTAATGAGCTCCTTAGAGGAGACACAAAGGAAACATTAAAAAATGAAGTTTGGAGCACACTCATCTTCTGTCTTTGCCTAGAATTTTATTAAACCTATTGTGACAAGATGTGACAAATGTGCCTCTATTTATGGTTGCAGAGGCTTCTCTTTCCCCAGGTTGGACATATGCAAGAGTAATGGAGTAGAGGATTTGTACAACAATGATAACAATAGCTACAATTAATTAAATGCCTTCTGGATACCAGGTACTGTATTAGGCATTTTATGCCATCATTGCATGAAATATTTTCACCACTCCTGGAAAGTAGGAATTACAATGCATCTTTTTAAGTATAAAGAAGCCAAGACAAACAGGGAAGTGATTACTGTAATGTGGACCTATATAAAGAGCCAGATCTTGACAACAAATACTCCTGGAATAATTTCCAACTGGAAAATTACTTTAGTTGAATCATCAGACTTATACTGACAAACATCAACCTTTTCTTTGTTGTTGTTTTGGTCGGTGTGAGACTTGAACTGTGGGCCTGGGTGCTGTCCCTCAGTTCTTTTGCCATCAGTAAATTGGGTAAAATAAATTACATATATTAATAGAATATGAATTGAAGCTTGTTAAAATTCATAAAGTTACAAGAGCAATACCTGGTTAGATTTAATTGAACTGTAATAAGATATCGCAAACAAGATAGTTTACAAATAACACAAATTCAGCTCTAATAGTCCCAGAAGCCTGTAATTCTGTATCCAAGCAGCAACAGTTTCAGCCTCTGGGGAGGACTTACTGTCTATTACAATGATGAAAATGTCCAATTCTGCACTTTACATGGTGAGTAACAAAACTTTGTCTTCTTCTTTGTTTCACAAGGGCACTAATCCCTTTCATGGAAGTGCCACAGACATAATTTAATAAACTCCCAAACACTCCACCCTGTAACACCATTGTATTAAGGCTGGAGTTTCTAGACCTAAATTTGGAGAGAAAAGAAACATTCAGTCCAGCATGCTTCCAAATAATAAGTTAGCTATAAATGATAGCTAAATTATATGAGGGTTCTGTATGAGCATTAATACAATTTTATGCGCCTGTGCCTTCACACAAACTAATTTTTTGCTTTAAAATGAGTTTTAATTTTTTATTTATCATAGAAGTTTTCAGGGTAAAGGTTAATACAGACTATATTTTTTCTAACCATATTGTTTCTCCAATGTTCTTTCCCCCAACCCCATCAGATCCATTAAGTGAGGGAAAACCTAGTAAGATCTAAGTAAGAAACAAAGGTATCTTTCCTCTGAATAAGGAAGATCTAATTTAATATAGAACACATAAAGAATAAAAGCCAATGTTACTAGCTTTATCTTTAATATTTAGACTGTTAAATTACAAAGTGAAAGGTCTCTAGGGACCATGGATGCAGCAGGCTGGTTTGTTCACGTGTTCTTAATTACTCTAGTAGAGGCATTACCTAGAAACATAAGGACACATACATAGATACCCATATATGTGAGAAACATCTCATTTTGAACAGCCATTCAATCTTCAATAAGTATGAATCATTTAAATACCTCAGATTTAAACTGCCTTGTGCTTCACTTTCTCAGGGATCAGTTAATTTAATCATAGTGCACAGATCTTTCACTAATTTTTAATTTGCTTAATTTTTATGAGCTGCTGGTTTAGAAAATTTCCCCATTTTTCAACTCTAAAACTGTAGCGATAAGACCCTGGTGCTATTCTGTCTCTGTGTCACATTCATTTCAATATAGATTTTATAGTTCATTACCTGTCAATCAGCTTCAAATGGTGCAGTATTCATTTTATCATGTTCTGTAAAACTGTTTTTTATGCTTCTTCCAATAGCTCACATTCATTGCAGACTGAGGCCTATTTATTTCTCTAAAAGCTAATGCCCTCTGTAGCTGTGCACATTAGAACATGTATTTATTTTAGCAAATGCAATATTTTGCTTTGTACGGTAAATTCATTTGGGATATTTATTCAAGCAAGTGAATGCTGAAGAAGCAGCCTTGTGTAAATGCTTTGTCTGCACAAAGCTGGTTTTTGTCCTGCATTTTATCCCAAACTAGGAAGGATACAAATTCAAACACATTTAAGATCTGGGGAGCGTGCATTTTGTTTGCGTGATTATTCCCAATCACATAGTTAACATTCAAAGCCCTAGGCAAACAAACATAATTTTAAGCTTCTATGTCTTCACATAAATTAACAATTTTAAATGTGAAAAAGGAAATGCTGCAAGTTTTTAACTTCACAGATATTTTGGCATACATCTATCTCTTCTTTTCTGCTACATATTTTATTTTATTTGATTGCTCCTCTTCATTATGTAGGCATTAGCTTTATTTATCTCTCTTTAAGAAAGAACACAACCATCTCTTAGTGTTCTCAAACAGATCTGAGTAAATAAGAAATCAAACAAAAAAATTAGAAAAATGCCATCAGAAATTAATTAAGGAAGATAGTTTATTGAAAGAATTATATTTAATTCATTTAATCCAACTGGAAGGGTTGGCAGGGTTGGGAGAGATGTGGGAAGAAGGATGGTAGGGAAGGTAATGTTTAAGATGCATTGTACTCGTAACCTGACATGTTGAATTGAAACCAACAAACAACTATTTAAAGATGATATACTTTTAAATGACTTAAGAAGACATTTATGCCATTATTTCTAACTACGTACCTCCTTAACATTTTTGTATAACCTAACTTGGAAGATAACAGCAGATCATGTTGAGTGTTGACAAATCAGCTCTGAAGAAATACAAGGCTTCACACTTGTAGCATTGGCAGCTTTCCATAATGTAAATGTTCCTGACACTTATACTTACAAAATTTAAGATCTTTACCATCAAATCTAAAATATCTTCTGTTTGTTTATTTCCCATCAAATAATTCTTATGGGTATTTTTAGCACAAAGAATTTCTTATCCTTCCAAGGATATTCAGCAATTCTTTAAATCTAAATAAGCATCTATTTCTTTCATCATTCACACAGCATACTGTTTTCACCTATTCTTGCTCTAGAGAGAAGACATACATTCACCACTCTTTATGTCCATTTTCTCACTTATATTTCTTGCATTGCTGGTTGGCTGTTCGTTACTATTGCAAAATACCTGAGGCCATCGACTTAAAAAGAAGAAAGGTATGTTTTGGTGCAGTTTCAGAGGTGTTAGTCAATAGATGTTTACTTCTGTGCTTCTGGATTGTGACATGATCTTGCAACATGCTGGGATATGCTATCCTCATGGTAACCATGATTCAAGGAGAAACAGGAGGGAATCAGGACTTCAATATTTCCTTTAAGGGAATGCTCCTAATGACTCAATTCCCTTCCACTACATTCTTGCTCTTTATTATTATTATTATTATTATTATTATATTGTGAAAATACCGTACAGAGGGGTTACAATTACATGGGCAAGATAATGAGTACACTCCTTATCAAGCATTGTTGCCTCCTCCTTTGTTTCCCCTTCCCACCCATTCCCATCTCTCCCCCTTTCTACTCCTCCCCATGCCAAAGTTGTAAATTTCGTTTTTCAACATAATGACTTGTACATCTCATTCTTGTAATGGGTCCACCTGTACCCCTATTTAAACGATTTTTTCCCTTCCCCTCCACAAATTATACCAACATCAAATACAGTGAAAACAGGGGTTATACCATGGGGGAGGGACATACAAAGCAACAAAGAAATCATCTTATAAATATAGGTCCCATGGTTTCCCTTATTTGCAATAACTAGTATATGTTTGAGACAAGCAGAAAAGGTCAGATAAGTTTATGTTAGGTGAAATGAACCCCAAGATATATATTCAAACGTTTTTTCTTTCATGTGTTTGTTTCTAACTCTTAAAGCATCTACTATTTCCAAATAGAGGTTAAGCCTAAGCCTTCAACACATGAGCATTTCTAAGATCTTGAATACTCAGACGGTAGAAAATTGACAATCTTCCTTTGTAATCCAAAGCCTCATTTCCAAAGTGCATTTAGGGCCAGTTATTTCCTTAAAAGCACTGCAGATCATTACATTGTTGCAATTTTTGTAGCCTTGGTATTTCAAGGCTACAAAATTTTCATCTTTTAAAAGTACACACTATTTATGTAGTAATCCAACTATTTTTTATATTTTATTTCATTACATATTTACATATAATAAAAATAAGATTTCATTTCTGACATCTGTATAAAGAAAAAATTATATGCTCATAATTTATGCTGTTATATTTTAAAACCTTTTGTGTATGAATTTAATTTTTTTTTTAGTCTTGATGAAAATATCTTTAGGCAGGTATCTCTCAGCCAGACTATTCCTAAAGCAAATAACTTAATGCTGTGTACACAGGGAGATTATCATCAATTGCCTGACTGTCTTCAAGTGTATCTAGCAATTTACTTCTCTCAGAATAAGTAAATTATCTATGCTATCCATTAAGTCTACCACCTAAATAATATAACCATTTATTTCACAAGATTAATACAAATTCAAAATATCCCTTTTAATTTCCCTTCTGTCTTCCTCAAACTCTGCACTTTTTCTGTTATATTTTCTTTAATTTTGGATCATGTGTCTATAGTACACACCCAAGGACATCTAGAGTTTAATTCTCCAGTAGTTTAGTCACAAGAAGCATAATTAATACCAAGGGAACTCTTAAGTAATTTTGAATCTTCTTTTTCTTTTTCCAAAACATATGGAATGTTTGGCAAAGTGGAATTTAAAATATGGTTTGTGCAATTTTTTCTTCACACAAATAAAATGTTTTCCTACTCAAGGAAAACCCTTTCTGTAAATACTGCTTGAGAAACCGCTGGCCCAAAATATGTGATTGATGGGAGAAGCCAAGACACTTGCAAAATGCAAATTGAGTAAACAAAGTGCTGAGTTAGAAGACATGCTGAAACTCTTTGGATCTTTTTAACATAGTGGGAGTAACAAACAAAGCCAAAGCAATGGAGAAGAGTACCTGCGTCATGTCTTTGGAAAGAGTTATCCCTATGGGTCCTCAAGAAGCAAATAGAGATAGCGAGCGCAGTTTTTGACGATTGATACTGGAAATAAACCAAGCCAAAAGCAGAGGAGAAAGATCCTGAGATTTAACACTGTGAAGAAACACATTGCCATTTTCCTACCTCCGAAAAGAAGTCAGACACCTAAATTGAAAAAAGTGCTTGTATATCTGTGCCAGGTGACTAGCAAGTACACAACACCTAGTTCACTGAATTTCATATGATCAATGGATAATCATTTACGACAATGGAATATCTTCATAGTAAGATATTCATATTATACCTCTAATTCAAATTTTAAAAATCATCTTGATCTAAATGTGTTACATTATGGCATTTAGCCTTAATTATATCAATAATAATGTGGTAATAATACTACCAAATCAAATAGGAGTTATGTCTTAACAGTGGAGAGAGAGAGAGAAAGATAGGATGGGGGGGAGTAAGGAAGAGGAAAGATAGATGGTCACATGGTATATCAGATATGTACAATATTATATGCAAGAGAGTTTCTATAATCCTTATTAAAGCAATTATTATTCTCGTGTCTACATTTGTAATTAACATTAGTTGTATTGGGGTTCATCTTGACATGTCCGTACATGCAAACATTGTGTCTGGATCAAACTCACCCCTTTGCTGGCACTCTTCCTCCCTTCCATTTCTCCAACCAATCACAACAAGGTCCATTTTTCCATTTTCACACATTTACATAATTTTAATTGTACTCACACTCCTTCACTCTGTCCATTCACCCTGCCTCTATTGGTTTCGCCAATGGGGACAGCATGTGTTTTGTAGCATGTGTTATATTGCAGGCCTGTAATTACAAAAGGACTTTTTCTTCAACTTGCATCTTAGCTGTCATTCTTTGCACCTAGTGAGTCTTTAAGCAAATTCTATCACTATATTCATAACTAGTTCATTTAGTAGTCTTGATGTAGGCCATGATTAAAATTGAAATCCCTCTCTTCCAGTTCAGTCTTGACTTCAGTAGATGCTGGGCATGAGAAATTTCTTCATTATATATTATTTCTTATCTTTTTCTCTAAGGCTGTGCACCAACTTTTCTGACAGTTGTGTGCAGTGGGAATCAGAAAGGAATGAGGTGGGAATGTTTGGGAAAATACATACAACATTGGCGATGAATGGTTTCTATTTGACCATAATGGTTTTATCATTACATGCATTGTAAGGATCTCTCCATGATGTTTTCGAAACCTTTGAGGTGGTTCAGGTGATATCTCCTCTTGTGACTATTTTCAAGAGTTGTTTCTGAACACCATTCTCAAAAAAAATCAAGAAATGTATTCACTATCTTATGTATATAATTGTAACCTCTCTGTATATCACCTTGACAATACAATTAAATTGTAAATAAATCAGGTGTGCATTTCCAGTAAGAATCTGCATGTTATTTTAATAGTGGAGCTCAAAGTTCACATGTACAATTTTAGAGCACTGAAAGAAAATTACTAAGATCTGAATATCATTGCTAAAAAAGACTGCACTATTAAAATATACATCTTTTTTTAAATAACTATATTTGTATCAGTATTTGTCACCTCGCATTTTTGCTCATAGTTAAAAAGTCTGCAATAAGCATAGTTGTGATGGTAGCTTTACTGTGGCCTTGTGTGTGATCATTTGGAAGTGGCTATGTGTATTTTTTTGAGGAACCTCCATACTGCTTTCCAGAGTGGTTGAACAAGTTTACACTTCCACCAACATCCCCTCCAGCATCTGTTGTTATTAGACAGCTAAGATATAGACCCAACCCAGATGCGCCTCAGTAGATGAATGGATCAAGAAAATGTGATGTGATATGTATGTATGCATGTGTGTGTATGTGTTTGTGTGTATATATGGAATTCTATGCTTCTATCAGAAAGAATTATACCACCTCATTCGTTAAGAAATGGAAAAACTTGGAAAAAATCATATTAAGTAAAGTAAGCTAGACCTAAAGAAATGAAGATCCCATTGTTTCCCTTATTTTCAATAATTAGCATATGTCTAGGGTAATCTTAGAAGATGAGCAGAATAGCTCAATAGCTATGAAAATATGACCATATAAGATGATGTTGAGTAAAATGAACTCCAATACATGGACACAGAGGTTTTTCTTTGTTGTTGTTATTTTTAATGTGCTATGTGATTTTTTTGGTTTCTTTTGTATGTTCTTTCTCCTAAGGTATATCTCCTGTGGTCACTGTATTTGATTTTGGTACCCTGGCATTGTATATACTTTATTTAAATTAGGGAAAGGAAGGGGAACAACAGAATGGTGAAAGAAAGAACCAATTCATCAGCAATATACACAAGATAACACGTTAAGAATGATCTGTACAACTTGGGAGGGAGGAGGGAGGGGGAAAGGAAAGTAGGAGAAAAATGAGGGAAGGAGTAACAAGTTTGACAAGAAATGTACTTATTACCATACTTATGTAACTATAAACCCTCTATCCATCACTTTGACAATAAACAAGTGCAAAACAAAAGAAGTCTGAAGGATCACTTTCATTGCTGTTAAAAACAAATGTTTCTAGCCAGTGGCTCATAACTGTAATCCTCGCTACTCAGGAGGCTGATATCTGAAGATCACAGTTCAAAGACAGCTTAGGCAGGAAAGTCCATAAGACTCTTATCTCCAATAAACCACCAGAAAACTGGAAGTGGCACTGTGCCTCAAGTTGTAGAGCACTTGCCTTGAGCTTGAACAGCTGAGGGACAGCTCCTAGGGCCAGATTTCAAGTCTAACAACCTAAAAAATAAGTTTCTGATATATGTTACTCATGAAAGAAGAAAGAATACAATTATAGTCCGTGCCAGCTTCCTGGTTTGCATTATTCTTTAAGTGCAAATTTAGACTTCTACAGTTTAGTAATTGAAGAATTTTGGGATCTTAAAAAAAAAAGTTTAAATAGGGATACAGGTGGACTCATTGCAACAATGACTTTACGACTTTGGCCTGGGGTGGGAGTAAGGGGGAGGGGAAAAGGAGACGGGAAGTGGGGCGGAGATGGGAAGGGATGAGAAGGGGAAACAAAGGAGGAGGCAACAATGCTTGATAAGATATGTACTCATTACCTTGCCCATGTAATTGTAACCCCTCTGTATGGTATTTTCACAATAAAAAAAAGTTTAGGTTTAATAAATTCAAACAGAGTAGAAAAAGTTTTTTCCACCTGTATCCCTATTTAAACAATTTGTTTTTTCCCATCCCCTCCACAAATTATACCAACATCAAATATAGTGAAAACAGGGGTTATATCGACAGGGAGGGACATACAAAGCAACAAAGAAATCATCTTATAAATATGTTAGAAACAATAGCAAGAAAGAAAAACCCATTTGAGTCCTTATCTTGGGGTTCATTTAGCCGAACATCAACTTATCTGATCATTTCTGCTTGTCTCAGACATATACTAGTTATTGCAAATAAGGGAAACCATGGGACCTATTGTTCATTGGGTCTGACTTATTTCACTTAATATAATTTTTCCAAGTCTTTCCATTTCCTAACAAATGGGCAATGTCATTCTTTCTGATGGAGGCATAGAATTCCATTGTGTATATATACCACATTTTCTTGATCCATTCATCTTCTGAGGGTAGAAGGATGGCTAATAGACACATGAAAATGCTCAACATCCCTAGCCATAAAAGAAATGCAAATCAAAACAACATTGAGATACCACCTCACTCCAGTTAGAATGGCTAGAATCTTGCTTATTCTTCATGCTAGTGAGGGGATGTGGACAGAAGGGAACCTTACTGCATTGTTGGTGGGAGTGTAAACTTGTTCAACCACTTTGGAAAGTAGTATGGAGGTTCCTGAAAAGACTTCATATAGAGTTCCCCTATAATCCAACAATCCCACTTTTGGGCATTTACCCAAATGATCACAAACAAGACCATACACATGTCTTATAGGTTTAAAATTTTGAAATATAGAGATCAAGTCCTGGCCACTCTGCTTCCCAGGGAGGGATTACTTTCTTCTCAGTATATCCTCACTCGATGCAGAGAATATTGGTTTATAAAAATCCCAATGCCATCCTGGGGATCCACCTCATGACCTTATCCAAGCCTAGTTAATTCATAAAGGCATTACCTCTCAATGCTATCACAGGTGATGTTAAGATTTCAAAAAGTATTAAGGAATTAGACTTAAAGGGCTTTTGATAGTCAGAGACATAAATAGAAAAAAAATTCTTTTCAAATTCAATTTGACCACGAATTCAAAGTCACATAGGAAACCTGGTATAAAAATGAGAATGATGTGCTCATTATTGCTTTATTTATTAAATATTTTTGTTAAGTTTATTAAATACATTTATTAATATCTGCTGACTAAATGTAAACATATAAGAATAAATATGTGAATGGATGAATAAAGGGAAGGACAATTCTGCAATGGAAGTTAAATTTAAAGATAAAAGAACACCCTGAGATTATTATGAAAGTATTAAACTCAGAAATTGTTACTCACTTTTAAAACGTTTTAAAAAACACCTACTATACATCTTTACACACAATGTCTCTGCAAATATGTTATCTTCTTGACTCTATGCAGTTTGTTTTCATCTTGGGTAAATATGCTTCCTTTGACCTCAGTGCTGAAACTTATCTTGTTGACATCCTCCTGCATGTCAACTTGTCAGGTTATTAAAATTGTATCCTATTCTCCTAGGTGCCAGCAATCTTACCCAAATTAATGTTGTCAGTAATTTAATAAATAAGCTTCCTCCTCTAAAATCCCCAAACTGAAGTCATTTCTCACAGCAAATATCTACCAGCAATAGGATGACCTCTAAGCATAAAAAAAGAAAAGGAAAAAAATGTGGAATGAAATCCTGTAATTCATATAATGTGGTGGTTATTTTATTCAGTGGATGTGTTCAGTAGGCTAGAAGTTGAATGGAATTCAGTATCACTATGATCTTTTATTTTCCATGGCCGTAATGGCCAATCACTTTCTGATTTATGGAGTCTAGTGTTTGCAAATGTATTTGCTTAAAGAAGTAAACATACCTATAGATATTTCAGGAACTTAAGATACATTTCTAAATCATCAAAATACGATGATTTAGTTACAGTCTCAGATGCAACCAACTTTAAATGAATGCTTTAAAATAATTGCCAGTATTTCTATGATACTACTGATCTAGAAAGAAGTTATTTAGTGAGGAAACATTTTGAAAATCTGTTTTATGACTGAGCATCAAAGAGTGAAAGCATTTATCATGCTTTATCTTCTAAATTTTATGACAGTTTAATCACAGATAAGATGTACTTTACCCTTTAACTATACTTAATTTCTTTTAGATGTTCAAATTTTCACTGCTCTTTAGATTGATGGGAATATTTGTACAGGTATATGTTTAGTTTGGTTAATTTCAATTATATTTCTGACCCAGTTTCTTCAAAATTAATTTGAAGGTTCTATGAAAATTAATGCCAATGAGATATGTATTTATAATATCAGAGGAAAAATGCATGAATTTATCTTCTGTGTTGACCTTTTATCTGGAATACTCACAGAAGGTCAAACATTTCACTATTGAGAAATTGCCCTTCAGGACCTTTGTTTCTGTACATTATATGAGAAGAGTCAAATCTTTATTGAATTAATTTGATTGATTTTCCTTTTAAAGTATTTGATAACACTGGCACCACATTGTTTTCCAAATTTTTATTCTATTTATCAACAGTTGATGCTTTCCTTTCTTCCTTTTTAAACCTAAATTTAATTTATTTTACAGCTGATCTATCAAGTCATATTTATGGAGCGTATATTTTGATGCATATATGCGTGGGGAATGTTGAAGTCAAGGAAAACATATCTAGCTCATTTAATCTTGATTGTTGTTTTATATTATCATCATCATTAGTTCTCATGAGACAAGGTCACTTTGCGTAGCCCAGATTTACGTGAATTTCATCATCCTTCTGCCTTCCTCTTACAGAACTGGCTATTATGGGTACATAGTGGCATGCCTGGTTGATCTTTTTTTATGATGAGAACTTTTAAAATACTTTCTTGTAACTTTTGAACCACAACCTTGTTTATCATCAACTCTGCTTTGTGATAGCGCACAACTCCTTTCTTCTATCTAATATAACTTAGTAATCACTGACCCCTCGTGAAATTTAAATCTGTGAATTGATTAAAACCAAGTGAGATGACTTTTGTTTTGTTTTGCGTTGTGAAAACTATTTGGAACAATATACTGGCTGCAAGCCCACATAGTCGCTCATGACATATGAGAAAATGCCAAAATTACTGATACAGTTTTGTTTTCTTTTCCTTTTATAGGAAATATAGAGCAGAAGCTCAACAGTAGAAGAATCATTTCACGGCTTTCTTAAAGATACACACACACATGTAAATATATATATATGTGTCCTCATATATGTCATCTCACACTCATTTTTCCTAGAAAGTAGCAGATGAAAAGCACTTCCTTATTTGGTTTCACACAGTGTTACAGCCTGTCATCTTATCATCTTTATGTCTTGCCCCGAAATAGGAGAACACATTTAATCTCTGAAGCAACTTAAAAACCTGTAATCAATTTCAAATGACACATGATTCAGTTCAACTTTGATTTCTGGATGGCAGTCTCACTTTGTCTTCCTGTTCTTCCTATCCTGTTGAGTTGTGAATTCATTTTTTCCCTCTTCTGTGCTAATTTTAAATGGAACATGCATTCAGCTGTGACATATTTCTTGTTGAAGCTCTATGAAATGTTGTATTGTGCTGATTCCTTCCCAAATGCATTTACTTATTTCAGATAGAAATGAACATCTGTCTCCTTCTACTCTGCCTGGGTCAGTGCCTCTGGGCTATTTAGACTGCCAGTTAAATTTGAGGTTGTTAACTGAATTTGACTTTTCCTACAACTGGTGTTTTCTTAGAACTGTTACCATTATTACTAACATCATCTGTTGCTTAGGTAAATTTCATATTTCATTTAGCAAATCTTCACTATCATGAGTGCTAGATTGCTTAGATAAATAATCATGTCTCAGCTATTATTAATATAAAAGAGAAAGAAAAAGACAGAAGAGGAAGTGAGAAAGAGAGAGAAAGTGAGGAATGGAGAGAAGAAAGAGAAAAAAGTAAGAATAATTAAGCCAAAATTGTGTAAATTTATATTCTAAAATACAAGTACAGAATCAATGTAACATTCAACAAAAATAACACGGCCTATAGCCTGGGCATATTTATCTTCTCTCTGTTTCATTCACATGATCTTTTAAAAATTGTTATTATTAAAGAGTTGTACAAAGGATTTACAATTCCATAAGTCAGGTTGTATACAATGCTTCTTAGATAGTGTCATCCCTACCTTCACTTTCCTTCATATCCCCTCCCATTTATTACATACTGTATATTGAATATGATGAGTGCATCTGCTCATCTTCTTCCTTTCATTGCTTGGTCCTGCAAAAAAAAAACAACCATTTTCCATTTTCTGCTATTTGTTTTGTCAAATAGTTCTTTTGCTGTTTAGAAGAGGTATGCCTTTGGATTACTCCACTAAGAATATCCTCTTGTCATCAGTTTGTTTGTGTGTAACCACATAGATTCCCCAAACTCTTTATCTTGTCCAGTTATATTTTAGATCTAATTTCCACATATGAAAGAAAACACTCTGAGCTTGGCTTACCTCATTTAACATGATTTGCTCTAGGTGTATCTATTTCCCTGAAAATATAATTCTTTTTAATGGATGAACAAGATTTTATTGTATGTAAGAACCACATTTTCTTGATCCATTCATCTACTGTAGGGCATCTGGGCTTTTCCATAAATTGCCTTTTGTGAATAATGCAGTGATGAATATGGATTTTACAAGTGTCTTTATCATATTCTGAGTTGTAATGTTCTGGGTAGATGACAAGGGAGGTATGGCTGGAACATAGTTCTATGTCTAGATAGTTTATTTTTTGATTTAGAATTTCTTAACTTCCATTCAGTGTGGTTATACTAGTTTATAATCCCACTAACAGTTCAATGTTTTTCCCACATCCCCACCAGCATCATAGTGTCTTTTTAAAAATTGTCAGTCTGCCCTACCATACCCTAAGTATTATTTTTTAAAAGTGCCTGAAATTTGGACCTGTGTGTACTGGGTACTAGTTGATTGAAATCCCTATCTAGAGATTATCTAATCTCTTATCTGCTCCCTAGGAAACTTGAAGTCCAGCTTTGCCTTCAGGGTGGAACTTCAAATTCTACTGGGCCCTGTGAAACCTGTTCTCATTTCTCTGCACCAGACCCTATCAATCCTCTATTATTTAACACTCCACCACCTAAGACTTTTTTTGTTTATTTAATACACTGAGAAGACCAGTGTCTACTGCCTGTTGGATTATTTTTCTGAGATCTTGCTTCTCAGAAACATAGACTTTTGATTTCTACATTGTGTCCATGACTTGACTTAGTATTTCTCGTTAGACTCAGTATGAGTCTGGATGAGTCTACCTGTCTGTGGACAGGTATTATTGAGAGCATTTGGAAGTTTTCTTGATAGTGTTTAGATACTAGTCTAAATTGAATTATATGTCTGTAAAAATTAATTTGTGTGTGTGTCCCCAGCCATAGTCATCCATGGTCTTTTCCTAGCTTCCTCTAAAGCTTCCATATTGTTATTCTACGTAGTCTTCTTGTGACTCTGTGACTTTTTCTATGCCTTATAATCAATGCTTACAGAGCATCATCATTTTTTTCCTTACTCTCATCTATGAAATAACACTTTGCTTTCCTGTTTTGAGTTTAAGCATTCTAGATAATATTCTAGATATTCTTTTTAAAAGGAGCCTTTCTTCTGATTCCTTTCATGAACTCCTTGCTTATTCTTCATGCTAGTGATGGTAAGTGAAACAGAGATATAGTCACCATTGCAACAATTATTACTGTAAGTGCTCAAGAGAAGAATGTACAACTAGAGATTGTGCTGTTCTATGCTTTTCCAACAAAATACCTATTGACAAACTTTATAAAATAATGTGAATTGTCATGCACATTTCACAGCATCATTTGATATGACTTGCATGTGTTTCACCACCAATAGAGCACAGTTTGCTAATCCTTTGAGGGTCAGTGGAATCCATCCTGATGGATTGGCAGCCTAATGCATGAATCAGTCAAATACATAACCACATTAAATACACGGCATTAGGGAAGAGCTGAAGCATGGAGATATAACTGGTTCCAAATTCTTTCTGTGTACAATTGTATCATTGCCACAGTTATGAAATGAAATAAGCCATAATAGTGTCTTTATCAGTAAAGCAGTAACAAGATGGTTGCTCCTTATCAATATAAAGAGGGTGCAAGGGAGCTTGAGACTGCTTTGGGAAAGGGAATGGAGGAAGAAGGAAAGCAATGAAAATCAAACTTGCTCAAGGTGCACACTGTATACATAAATGGGAAATGTTTCTATAATAGATTGGTAAACAAGTGTTTTTAACCTTTTCTGATTACTGTGCAGGTGCCTGTTTATTAGAGAAAATTATTAAGTCAAAGTCTCATTCAAAAATGTTCAAAAAGAATATTATAGGCAATGGGGAAAGGAATATAATCATACTTTTTCATGGCAGAAATAACCTGACCTATGTTCAAGATCAAGGGCCTAGAATATTTTTTCTGAGATTAAGAAGAACATCAAGGAAACCATTGGCAAACCTGCAATTTCTTCCTGAAAAGTTTGTTATTACACACACACCAAGCCAAGAATCATGAGAGCAGATGGTGAGGTGCCAAGTATGAATAAATTCATTGCTCTCTCTTCTTTCCTAAGCCTAAGGACTTGGAGATGAACCAATGCGGGCTACTGTGGGCCCAGTGAGGAGCAAAAAATGTTCAGCAATCATCACAGTCAGGAATAGAATCCTGGAGAGTAACAGCAACACTTCAGCTAGCTTCATTACAAATCCTTCATGGTCCCTAGAAGGCCATTTACAATGCCAGGAACTTGCCAGGGCACTTGTTCAAAGTTTGCTTGAACTTCAGAAGAAGCCTCTGGCAGAGGCTTGGAAACTTTCCTTGCTCTTCTTTTAAAATTTCCCACTCTACTATCACTGTAGGTTATTGGAAAAATTCATTCATGTAAATAAATGCTTTATAAGATGGGAAATGTTCTTCAGGAGTTTTTTTTCCCCTAAAATTTTACCACAACTTTATCAATTAAGTCCCATTTATTTCTTTAAGAAAATATTCTATACTATTTTTGAAATATTTAAAATAAATTTAGTGTGCTGATGTTTGCCAACATATTCTTTTTTCTCTTTCTCTCAAAGTGCAGCATGCTTATAATCCTGGCTACTCGGGAAACAGAGAAGGAAGGATCTCAGTTGGAAGACCATCTTAGGCAGGAAAATCTATGACACTTATTTCCAATTAACCAGCAATAAGCTGGAAGTGGAGCTGAGGATTCAGTGGTAAGAGTGCTAGCATAAAATAAAACAAAAGCAAAAACAACAACAACAACAACAACAAAAATCCCTCAGGGACAAAGTCCAAGCCATGAATTTAAGCTGTGGTACTTGCACAAAAATTAAGATAATAAATAATTTGATTAAGTAAGTAATGTTGTGAAAGTATGTTTCAACATTTTTTTACCCATGCAAAAAATAATTTTATTTATCAATTGTTAGATTATTTAACACATGATAAATTTATTCCTCTAAATCCATCTTGTAGAGAAGCAAGTATTTAGACAAGACAATTAAATTTTTATTTCACAGCCATCACCTATCTCAATATACTTCATCCTTCTCATTTTCTAAACTCCTGAGTTTTCAGGGTCTTTTAGACTAACTGAAAAAAAAAAAGAAATGTTTCAATATTTTCTAGTACATTACAAAATTCAAAGTGATGTTTAGGCCAGGCAACTTAATAACTTTTCAAGTTGATTAAATATTGGAAATGATTATTATATTATGTGGCATCAATACTTTATTTTTTTGGGTTCTATAGTGAACAAATACAAAGGAATCACTCAGTTTTTGAAAAATATAGTTAGGCTCAAAGTAATCACAATGCAGTGAATAATGTTATTCAATGAAGTTTTATCTTTTGCAAGCTAGAATCATCAATGTAAATTATATCACTGAAATATTTTCTATATTGGACCAATATTCCAATACTTAAATTGAAAGTTGACATATAAAAGGGAAAATGATAACTTATCCAGGATTTTTGATCTAAAGAGACAAAAAACCTCGGACTAAGAGATTTATAATTAACTAAGGGATTTAATTAGTTTTTAGGCTCTTAATCAACACATGCTCTGATTTTCCTATTTGTCAAATGTGATAGTAGAGGCTAATGCTGCAATAACATAAAGTTTTGTTTAAAATATGAATTTCAAAACATTTGTATGTACAAGGATATGTACATAAATAAATTTTGTTTTTTACTGTTATAGAAAATATAGATGAAATGACAATAAATTGAATGAAAATAGCCTTATATTTTAATGTTAGCTTTTCTTAATTCATTCTTTACAAATTCAAATTTTAATTTCATCTTAAAGATTTACTTTGGGTAATTTTAATATTAATTCTACCTTACTAAGTCCAAAGCCAAATGTTCTGAAAGTATTAACTTGATAAATTTTCATTTATTACAATCTGTGGTTATGTTAAACTATATTTACAAAATCGATAGAACATACATGTGATAGTCCTTTTTAGAATATCCAACACAGGTATTGTGAACTGCATACCAGCTACAGACGTTATGCAATACAGCATAGTTGTTAAAAGTTAATAAAATGGTATAAAATATATGGAAACATATATTATGGATAGCTATATATTAAGCATATGGTTGTACTATCCATCAGCAAATAATCATCAATTTATTTGCTTCCACAAATTTGTCTTTAAGCAGTATGTGTATTGATCAATATATATATACTATACATGAATTAGATTTGATTAAGAATGTTAAATAGGAATACTTATAAATATATGTAGAAAAATTATTACATTTCCATATTTCTATTGTGATTAAATTTCTTCATTTTATTTGATTTTTCCCTACAGTATTGTAAATGCTTGTCTTAAACAATCTTAAGAAATGATTAGTGAATGATCTCATCCCATCTAAAACATCATACAAAAGAGGCATAATTAAATTTCTTCCTTTTTTTCTCAATTCTCCCAAATATTTTCTGAGAGAAGGGGCATGATAAACTATAATGCTTGACCATGGACAAAGAGAAACTTGGGCTTGAGTGAATCTACACAGAGATATGCCACGTGATACAATAAGAATGAGTTTTAGGTTATTTGAAATTTATAACACTGAGAAAACTGATATATAATAAACTTTGGCAGATTTGCAAAAAAGTAGAATTAGAAAAGCTATTTTACTTGAAGGTATATATTCTTTTCCAATATGCTCCCCTAGAAGTATTTTTTCCTTTGCTAGATGTTTAATGATTATTTTTATGTCTGTCCATGTATATATATATGGCAAGTATACAATCACATAATGTAATTTGAAATATTACATATATTTATTACATTATGCTATAAGGTTATTATATATAATACATTATTTATGGTACCACATAGGACCAGAGGCATGTATTCCCAGGTAAATTATGCTTGATGTTTCTCTGTGACAGACAATAGGTTATTGATAGGTGATCAGTATTTTAACCCAAAATTGCTAGTTTAACGTTAAATGATAAAATGTTTTTCACTAGTACATTAACATATTAACATTTAAAATTTTCCACATTCAGTCACTCCACAAATCCAGTTAACTCTCTGATAAGCACAAGCATTAGTAGATGCAGTACAAAAAACAAATTAGATCTTGTCTGGGTCTTTCTAGGCCTTGTCCTCTTGTTTACAATTGTAAATGAGAACATTTCAGTGTAATGATCTTGCTGAAGTTGAAGCATAATGGCCTTGGCATTTTGGAAAAGGATTTGCAGCTATTTATCTGGCTCATTTCTAAACTGCTGACCTATCTTAAGTATCCCCAAATACATTCAGCTATAGCAAAATCGCTGGGACACTCAGATCCTTTTTCTTTCGAATCACACATGATAGCTACCTCTCTTTGACCTGTTGCTCTCCATTCTTCCAGAGATAACCTGGGTGCCACATTGCCACACAGTTTTTAATATTTTAGCATAGGGTGCACATATGTAGCAATACATTTCAAAATGTTCATCAATGTTTGCATCCTATTTGAGCTTTGCAGTTGTTATTTTATATATCCTCATCTTCATACAGGTAGACTGTGTTTTTTTTATTTAAATTATTGAATTAAAATTTCACACATATATACATACATGTACACACATAATTTTTCTCCCTTTTGTTTAATGATAAAAGTGCCCTATTAACATAATAAAATTTAATGTGCATTCTTTTATATGTCACATATGCAAGTGGTTATCTAAAGTATATATTTAGAAGTGTAATATTTAGAAGTGTAATAACTGGTTCTTGTGACATGTATCACCAACTACTGAAGACATTGTAAAATAATTTTCTACTTTTGTTATATTACTTAATATTCCATATACCTCATATTCAGCCTAATTTAATCAATACAAGTGTGGCATATTTGGGATTAAAGCACATTTTAAGCATATTTTCCTCATTTATAATGTGGTAGAATAAATCATCTTTGTTTATTGTCAGTCAGATCTCCATTTCTGCACATTATCTGTTGTATGATTTGAGTGTCTTTTTTCATTGTATTCCTATCAATACTCAACATATGCACAAATACAAGTATTTTGACACATTCATTGCTGATTATAATTTTCTTAACCATATCGGACTTAGAAATTTTACATTGTTATCAAATTTATCAGTAAGTAGTTCCCTGAATTCATATGATTATGAAATACTTTTCTAACATACCATGAGGAAGACATTTCATGTAAATTATAAAAATCTATAGTTTTTATTTAGCCTTTTATTTTTATACTTAGCATGTTTTTACACGGTGCTATTGATTGAATCCCAGACAGCAGAAATGTTAGGTAACTGTACTATTGTGCTAAAAATCCAGCTCTGTACTTGAACTTTTTTCAATACAAAATACCTGACTTTGGTAGAAGTGAGCATGTGTAGTTCTAGGGTTTGAACTTTGGGACTCACAATTGCACAGCAGGTACTCTGCTACTTTCGCCCTGCCCCAAGTCCATATTTACTTTTTGTTTTATCTCTAGTGTCTTCCACTGGTTTGCCTGTGATAGCTTTAGAGCATGATATTGCTATCTCAGCCTATTGCACAACAAACATCACATATGTGCACCACTAAATCCAGCCTCACTGTGTATGGGTTCATTTATCAAAAGTGTTACTGTGTCTGAATGTTCATGCATATGAAGGTACTTTAATATGAAGCCATAATCTTTTTGTTTTAAAACTAGATAGACAGTGGTCTAAAATGATTTTTAAACAATTTTACATTCTTTTCATGGTTTTAAATTTCATTCAATATGTATATAGATGTGGTCTGAAGAAAATCACATTTTCTTTTTATTTGCATAGCTTTATTCCACTATAAAATATAAATAATGAAGTTACCATAAATGCTAAATGTGGATTTTAGAAACCTTTCCTCTACTTTTATCTGAAAAATATTTCTACTTTAAATATATATCTTTGTATAAATTATGAAAAGATATTAGTATTTTGGAGTTTTTATTGGCGCTTCTTGGTTAAAAAATGGTTGAGAAATGTACAATAGATTGATCATCAGACAAAAAATAAGGAAACTACAAAATTAAATGTCACAGTAGACTAAATGGATTTGACCGACATCTAAAAAATATTTCACCTAACAGCTGCAACATACACGGTCTTCTCAGCAGTCCAGGGAAAATTCTCTAAAACAGATTATATTTTGCTTGATCTTTCTATAATAAAGTCTTAGAAAAAACTTAACAAATGAAATGCCTCTGTATTTTATCTAGTTTTATGGGGAAAATTCTTAGAACTTAACAGAAAGTCTACAGAAAATATTGAAACACATGGAGATAGACCAACCCATTCTGGAATAACAAATGAAATATTGAAGAAATGAAGGCAATCCAAACTTTCCTAGAATGTAATGGACTTGAGAACAAAACTTCACAGAACCGTGGGATACAACAAGCAGTTATAAGAGGAAATATTTTTTTTTATCTATGAACACCTACATTTAAAAAAAAATACAGTAAGAGATCTCAAATAGTCTGATGATGTAAATAAAGATTTTAGAAAAATAAGAACTAGTCATATGCCCAAATCAGCAGATGGGAGGAAACCTTATGATTAGATCAGGAAGCAATGAATAGAGACTGGAACACAAACAGACACACAGCCCAATGTAACAGAATGAAAGCCTCAGAAATAAATTCATGCTATGACCCACAGTTAAGTTTTGACAAATGTCCAAATGTACAACCAAATTCATGGCTCACACCTGTGGTTATAGTGACTCAGGTGACTAAGATCCGAGGATTACAGATCAAAGCCAACCTCAGGAGTAAAATCATTGGAACTCTCATCTCCAACTAATCACCCAAAACGCTAGAAGTAGCATTTTTCCCCTTGGGAAAAATAAAGCAAAACAAAAAAACTAAGGGACAGTACCAAGGGCCTAAATGTAAGCCCTGGATGGGGAATGAGAGAAAAAAGGAAAAAAAAAGAAAAGAGAGAGAGTGAAAGGGAGAGAGGAGAAAGAAGAGAGTCTACATATACATTGAAGAAACAGTAGTAGGGAAAGTATGTATTTGCATGTCAAGGACTGAAACTAGTTCCCTATCTCTTCCTCTTTACAAGGATTTTAATATACGATTTGAGATTTTGAAATTATTTTTTTTGGGGTTCGGTCGTGGGGCCTGAACTCTGGGCCTTGGCACTGTCCCTCAGCTCTTCAGCTCAAGGCTAGCCCTCTACCACTTGAGCCACCGTGCCACTTCAGGCTTTTTTTTTTTTTTTGCTTATGTGGTGCTGAGGACTCGAACCCAGGTCCTCATGCATTCAAGACAAGCGCTCTACCACTGAGCCACCTTCCCAGCCCGAGTTTCTGAAATTATTACAGAACTGTTAAGTAAAACACAGGTACATATTAACATTGGTAGTAAATTATTGAATACAGCTCCTAATATTCACAATATAAGAATAAGAATTGACAAAAGAAATTGTATCAAATTAAAAAAAAAACTTCTTCATACAGAGATCATCTGTGGCTGAAAAGCCAGCCTACAGAATAGAAGAAATCTTTGCCTTCTATATATCTTTCAGGATATTAAAAGCTAGACTATTTAGGGAGCCCAGAAAACTAAAGTCACAAAGAATCAACAGTCCAATAAATAAGAGGGCAAATAAAATAACCAAAGAAGTAAAAATGGCCAATTAATTCCTGCAAAAATATCTTAGCTCTAAAGGAAATGCAGATCAAACCAGTGACAAGTTTCTTCTCATACAATCAAAATGAAAGTCATCAAGAACACAGTCAAGCCTTTCCATTTCCTAACAAATGGGGCAATGTCATTCTTTCTGATGGAGGCATAGAATTACATTGTGTATATATACCACATTTTCTTGATCCATTCCCCCCACGATAAAACCCCTGCTTTCATTGTATTTGATGTTGGTATAATTAGTGGAAGGGAAGGGCAAAAACAAATCATTTAAATAGGGATATAGGTGGACCCATTTCAACAATGAGATATACAAGTTGTTATGTAGAAAAACTAACTTTGCAACTTTGGGGGGTGGGCGTGGGTGGGGGGAGATGGGAAGGGATGGGAAGTGGAAACAAAGGAGGAGGCAACAATGCTTGATAAGAAATATACTCATTACCTTGCCCATGTAATTGTAACCCCTCTGTACGGTATTTTCACAGTAATTAAAAAAAAAAGAACATAGTCAAAAATGCTGACGATGAAGTAAGGAAGATTAATCCTTACACATTGTTGGTAAGAATGGAAATTAGGGCCACAACTGTGGAATCAGAATTAAGGTTTGCAAAAGCTAACAAAAGACCTACCACATGATCCAGCAATTCAATTCTTGGCCATATATCTGAAGGAATGTAAGTCAGGATATAATAGGAGCACTTGCATAAGCATGTTCACTTCAACAACACTACTCATAATATCACATGTATAAGATCAGCTCAGATGCTATACAACAGAGGAATGAATCAAAAAAATGAGATACGTACATTCACATGTGCGTGCACATGTGCATGCACACACACACACATAGTGGAGTGTTATTAAGCCATAAAGAAGAATGAGATTATGTTCTTTGCAGAGAGTGCATGAAACTGGAGGTCACACAAAGCATAAGATTGGAAGAAAGGTCTTATGTTTTTCTCTCCCATGTGTATCACAGCCCTAAAAGATAAACATGTATGTAAGTACACACAGCATCATTCGTACACACACTTTTATTAATTGTATCATCGAGTAGTAAATTGTTGATGATTTCTCTGATTATTTTCTACTTTCTTTTATAACTATTTTCAGGTCTATTTTTGAAGATACCTATGTAGCCTATTTCAGTTTGAAGTACATTGCTCGATAACACAATTGACACTTGTCACAATGTTCTATATGATTTCTTTTACCAGTAACTTATAAAGGAATTTAGTTTTCTAGATGCTGAGTGAAACATCATGGCATGGATAATGCAAGTAAAAGTTAATGGGCTAATTAACTGCAATTCTGATAGGTAGGGAAGAAGTAAGGGAAAAGTGGGACTTGAAATTAGTTATCAGTGCTTTTAAGTTGAAATTCATATTTTTGCTTTTTTGTATGGAAAACTTGCCCAAGTATCATAATTTTGCTCAGAGATGAAACTTTACATATGCATATAAACAGATTCATATTTCTAATCTGGTGCTCAATTTTAATAAATGCCCCCCTGACTGCCTCATGGCCTTTTAATGTTCCTATGCAAGAGAGCATGAATCTCCATTATTAGAATCTCACGCTGTATTGTACTTATTATAAATTATAGTTATTAAAATTTACTGAACCATGAGGAGAGTTTTATTTATAAAACTGTAATTGTCTTCAACTTTATAATGGTTAAGGTATTCTAACTAGCCTTCAAAAAGCTGGACATTTAAAAATGATATGCTTTTAGGTTTATGAAGCATGAATTCCTAGAGCATAGGTTTAAAGGCTAATTTTTATATCATGTGAAATTTTTAAATCACTTTTATTGGTCCTGTAAAGTTCTAAAAGTATTAAAGCTGAATTGTCTATGTAAAGTTGAATTTTTCTGACTTGTTGGGAAATTTTTGTTCAATGGGTATGCTGAAAATTTTGAATGAAAGGGAGAATGCTGTGCTGAATCCTGATGAGTTTATAATCCAGATTTAGCACTCGGATTTATATAATCTTAGGCTAAACTTCTCTATTATTTATTTAATTTTAAGTAACTTTATAAAATAGAAATTTATGGAGCATTAAGAGAAATACATTCAGTGAACAGAAGTGCCTTTTGCTCCACAAGTTGTGAAAATGTTGTCCATGCCTATGTCAATCAAAGGCAATTTAGAAAGTGACAGTGACAAATCATACAAGTACTAGATCTCTGATGCTCCAGACATATTTGCAGAGGTCACACAGTTTCTGCTCAGGACTGTCCTTTCCTGTGTTCTCACTCACATTATTTGTTAAATAAAATTTAATTTATATTATATTTTATTAATAGGATGGACTATTATAAATCATGGATACCATCTGAGGATGATAGAGAAGGAGGCAATCAGTTATGAGAGGCACCGAAAAAGGAAACAGTGTAGATCTCAACACCATACTTAAAAATTTTGTAAAGCAATTAACATCGATGGAACCAGGACTGTTCTTTTTTTGTATGTACAGAGGGGTTAGAGTTACATGAGCAAGGTAATCAGTACATTTCCTATTGTACATAGTTGCCTCCTCTGTTTCCCCCCTAACATCCCTTCCCTCATAAGAATATTATTAAGAGAAATATTTTGAAAAACTTCTTACAGCAAGTAATGACACTATAAAGTGAATGTCGTTGGAAAAATTAACATACAAAATGTTAATCATAGTGAAAGCCATTGTTCACATATGTTTTTCCCTCTGAACATTATTTAGCTGTTTCTTAACAGACTTGAAATGGATCAGTTAATGTCTTTCAGTTTCAAGTGTTTCTTAATTTCCATAACTCCTTTCCTTTTGCTTCATGAACTCTTTGGAAATTCATCTCCTTATATAGAGCAATGCAAGACATATACACTTAAGAAATATATATACACAATTATATGTTTGTGTGTGTATATATGATTTTAACTATATCATGATGATGTGAAAAATGTTCTTTATTTTAAAGTTTGTTTGTTGAAGCTCTTAAAAATTATCTTTTGCAATAAATAAAGTGTGAATATGATTCACACAGGTAGGCAGTGTATGGCTGCATAAAGAGTTGGAGACGAAGAAGAAAGTAGCAAAAGCAAATAACCATCAGTCGGTTATAAAGGCATAGTTACTATTTGTAGATTTGAAAAATGCTTCTGCTAAGAACCAAAATTGAAGATATACCAACAGAATTTAAGATTTTGTGTGTGTGTGTGTGTGTGTGTGTGTGTGTGTGTGTGTGTGTGTGTGTGTATGTGCTGGATTAGGAGCATCATCAAACTCTTGATAGAAGGCCTAAATCCACGTGACAAAGAGGGCCCTATATTTTATTTTTGATCTCCATATGTTTTATTTTATTTTATTTTTGGGGGGTCCAGTCGTGGGGCCTGAACTCTGGGCCTGGGCGCTGTCCCTCAGTTCTTCAGTTCAAAGCTAGCGCTCTACCACTTGAGCCACAGTGCCACTTCCAACATTTTTCTTTTTGCTTATGTGGTGCTGAGGAATTGAACCCAGGGCCTCAGGCATGCAAGGCAAGCGCTCTACCACTGAGTGACTTTCCCAGCCCTCCATATGTTTTAATTGTACCAGTATTGCTAATGTAATTACATTAATTGCAATAGTGGTATGGCTTTAACAAAAATAAAGTGAAAACTAATTGAATGTCTCTCAAATTGTGAAAAAAAACATAATAATTTAACAATACTGTTTATTCTCTAGTAACAAATCAGTATTCTGAATTTTGTGATAAATACTTCTCATTATTTATTGGATTTTTTTTGGGGGGGTCCAGTGGTGGGGCCTGAACTCTGGGCCTGGGTGCTGTCCCTCAGCTCTTCAGCTCAATGCTAGTGCTCTACCACTTGAGCCACAGTGCTACTTCAGGATTTTTTTTCTTTTTGCTTTTGTGGTGCTGAGGAATCAAACTCAGGGCCTCATGCATGCAAGGCAAGCGCTCTACCAATGAGCCATCTTCCTAGCCCTGTTTATTGGATTTTTTAATAAGTTTTTTATTGTAAAAATATTGTACAGAGGGGTTACAGTTAAATGAGTAAGGTAAGGAGTACAGGACTGGATGGATTTACAGTGGAATTCTATAAGGCTTTCAAGCAGAACTCATACCAATACTCCTCCAACTCTTCAATGAAATTGAAGTTGAAAGAGAAAGTTCACTACTTTCCATGAAGCCATCCCAAACATCATCCCCAAAGCAGGCAAGGACTCATCAAAGAAAGAGAAACATAGACCCATTTCTTTGATGAACATCAATGCAAAATTTCTCAACAATTTTTTGGCTAATTGACTACAACAATTCATCTAAAATATCATACCATGATCAAACAGGATTCATTTCAGGGATGGAAAGATAGTTCAATATATGCAAATCAATTAATATAATTCATCACATCAGTAAGAGCAAGGATAAGAACCACATGGTTATCTCAATAGATGCAGAAAAAGCATTTGACAAGATCCAATGCCCCTTTATGATGAAAGCTCTGGAAAAACTATGAATCCATGGAACATTCCTCAATACAATAAAGGCTCTATATGACAAACCTACAGCCAGCATTATACTCAATGGTGAAAAACTAATGCCATTTCCACTAAACTCAGGAATGAGACAAGGAGGTCCACTCTCTCCACTTGTCTTCAATCTAGTATTAGAATGCCTAGCTACAGCAATAAGACAGGATGCAAACATAAAGGGGCTCCAAATAGGGAAAGCTGAAGTAAAACTCTCTCTCTTTGTAGATGACATGATCTTGTATTTAAAGAATCCCACAGACTCCACTCCCAAATTACTCAAGCTGATTTGAAATTTTGGCAAAGTAGCGGGGTATAAAATTAACCCTCAAAAATAATGGCTTTTCTTTATGCCAACAATGAGCAGAGCACACTGAAATCAGGGAAGCAACTCCTTTTGTAATAGCCACACAAAAAAATAAAATACTTGGGAATTAACTTAGCTAAAGAAATGAAGGACTTCTATGATGAAAACTTTAAAAACCTGAAAAAGGAAATCAAAACAGAACTTAGAAAGTGGAAAACCCTCCAATGCTCCTGGATTGGAAGATCAACATCGTGATAATGGCAGTACTTCCCAAGGCTATCTTCAATTTCAATGAGATATCTATCAATATTCCAATCTCATTCTTCAAGGAAATAGAAGAAGAAATTCAAAAATTCATATGGAACAATAAAGGATTCCAAATAGCAAAAATGATCCTTAAGAGAAAGACCAGTGCTAGAGGAATATCAATACCAAATTTCAAACTCTACTACAAAGCCATCGTAATCAAAACAGTACTGACACAAGAAGAGACCTCAGGACCAATGGAATAGAACTGAAAACCTAGAAACAAACCCACAGACCTATAGCCACCTAATCTTTGATAAGGAAGCTAAAAAAAGTAGAATGGAAGAAAGACAACCTCTTCAGAAATGGTGCTGGCAAAATTGGTTTAAAACCTGTAGAAAACTAAAGCTAGATCCTTAAATATCACCCTGCACCAGAATCAATTCCAAATGGATCAAAGACTTCGGAGTCAAAGCAGACACCCTGAAAACATTACAGTAAGGAATAGAAGAAACCCTAGGTCTCCTTGGCACAGGCTGAAATTTTCTTAATAGAAACCCAGAAACAACAACAAATCAAAGAAAGATTGTACAAATGGGACTGCTTGAAAGTGCAGAGCTTCTGCATGGCAAAGGACATAGCTAGCAAGATCAATAGAAAGCCCTCAGATTGGGAGAAGATCTTCACTAGCCAAACAATGGATAAGGGTCTCATATCTAAAATATGCTTATTATTAATGTGCATCCTGCAAAAGTACTATTTAACATCATTGTTATGGATTTTTTATGTTTGTATGATGAATTTCTTATAAAAATTGTAAGTGAATTTTTGCATTACTTCTTTCCATTAACATATTTCCAGTTGCAACAGTGAAGCTTTTGCTTTCTTTATTGCCCTTTGCTGTATGCTATGTCACTGAAAATTTGAAGAACACTCAGGTACCTTACATCTCTTAGCTATTTATCAGCATCAAAGGAGAGAAACTAATTGAATTTATAAGCATTTCTAAGCACCATTTAGAAGTACTCTAGGTGAAATATTTGAGTTTGATAATAGCTAATTCTTTCTATTAATCATTTAAAAGGCCACAAATTCTATTTCTTTGGGAGTTCTTATTAAGGAGGATGGGAATTCAAAATATGGACAGACAGAATAAAATAGATTAGCTTATACAAATACAGGTTAATATGCCTAGGGCATTATAATATGAAAATGATTGCATGAACAGGAATTATTTAGCGAGAATTGCCAAAAATTTTCCCTAAAGTATGATCCATAATAAATTCTGCTATATATAAATACATCATAATATTGTTCCAAATGCAGTCAGGAATAGCAAGAAAAAATCACATCATGGAGGGAAAGATATGTGTTGGTTATGGGAAATAGACAATACTAAGAAGGTTATCACTTGAATTTAAGTGGTATAATACTTTGAAGACATAATGTAGCAATAATCATCCATGATGTCTTTTTATTCTTCTTACAAGAGAAAGAAACATGGTATATCCATTAATAAATGGGAAAATTGAGTCACAAAGTGAAAAATGTAGTTTCTTGATGTATAAATTTCTCCAATTTTGGCTGGGGGTGGGGAGGTTTGGGGGTGGGGGCTTGGGGGAAGGGTGGTTGGAGATGGGAAGGGATGGGAAGGGGAAACAAAGGAGGAGGCAACAATGCTTGATAAGAAATGTACTCATTACCTTGCTCATGTAATTGTAACCCCTCTGTACAGTATTTTCACAATAAAAAAATGAAAAGAAAAAATTAAAAATAAATAAAAATAAAACACCCCCCAAAAAAACAATAAATAAAATAAAAATTCAAAGTCTGAAAAAAATTTCTCCAAATGACAAAGTCAAATAAGGAAATGAATATTAACAAGAGCAAAATCACAGGATCAACATTTATTTGAGTAATATATAACATAGAAATATATTTAATAATAAAAGCAGACTAACTTACTAAGGTATATACCTCATATACATACCTGAGATATTACTTATCATTTTCCTCTTACTTCGATAGAACAAGAATATTATTAAAAGAAAAAAGACATGTCACAAATCAAATATTAATATGGCTTAAAAATAAAAGATCAACATAAAAATAAAATGGAAATATTTAATAAACTATAAGAACAGGGAGATGAAGCTTTGCTTGTGGAAATCTAAAATTTTATGTGTAGAGAGCTAGTATGTGTGAACCATAAACTTTATAAATTAAATGGCAGGTAGAAAGAAAAAGTGATTTTTAGATAGGTGAAGATGTATGTGAGTACTTTTTAAAAAAATAAAAATTTAAATTGTGCTTGTTCTTGGGCATGAACTCAGGGCCCCAGTTCCCAGTGAGTATTGTCCCTTAGCTTTCTATGCTCAAGGCAAGCATTTTACTACTTGAGCTACAGCTCCATTTCCAGCTTTTTCACTAGATATGAGTCTCATGAACTTTCCTGACTGAGCTGGCTTTGAATCCTAATTGTCAGATCTCAGCTAGTAGCTAGGATTTTAATTGTGACTTGCCGGTGCCTGGCCTCCTTTAATCCTTTTCCTTGGATGGTTCCTTTGCTCTGTTTTATACAATACAAGCTCAGATTCAGTAAAGCATAGCAGAAACTGCATCTGATATTCTGTGATCAATGAGTGATGAGCATATGTATTAAGTGACTTTGTTTTAAAGACCTAAGGTTTAGAAAAGGCTATAGGTGACATGACTATGAAATCTGTTATTCTAAGAAGAAAAACTATGGAGAGTGAAAGGTGCTGTAATTTAAAGCCTTATGGGAAAAGTGAATTATTTGGTTATTCTTGCTTTAGGGGATGTCCATGACCTTGGAAGCTCAATGGAGTTGGAGAGCAACTTGAAAATAGTCATGTAGGGATATATCTTATTGTGATGAGCTGTGGGTGTCAGAATGGTTGGAAAATGGAAAAATTCAGATAGAGAAGAAATAAAGAAGCTATCATTGCTACATGGCTTGTTTATTGTGCATTGAAAAATTAACTGTTTTAAAGTGATTAAATGTTTTTCTATATGACATGTCCACTTCTGGAAGTGTATTCAGAAGAAATGAAAGTATTCAAACAATAATGTTGCCAACACCAGTGTTTATAACAGCCAACACACAGAAGAAACGAGAGTATTATGGATTCCCTCAAAACTCATGTTGGATCTCTAACCTCTATATGACTATATTTAGAGATAGGCCTTCTAAGAAAGTGACTACACATTAAACTATATCATTCCTTTTCATCTTGTACCTGTCCTAAGCAAAGACACAGTAGGAAGGCATTGTTTGCAAGGAAAGAAAGTAGACTTCAATAGACACTAAACTGACCAGAAGCAGGGTCTTGTAAAGCTACTCAGTTTACAGTTTCTTATGGTAGTCTAAGATGATGAATACAAACTAAGATGTTTAGAAATGAGCACTGTTTCAACAACAGCCTAAAGGTTGATTTGATGAAAATGGAATAGTCAAGATTACAATGAAGAGAGTTTTGGTAGAAATATGAAGGAAGGAGGAAATAGAAGAGTTGTGGACAAAGTTTCTTATAATATTAAATAATATATTTTCCATGAATAGGAAGATGATTGAAATAATAACTGGACATTCCTGGTTGAGTTAATAGATCAAAATTAGTAGGATTACTGGTAATTAGAAAATTGAGAAGTTATCTTTGTTATAAAGTGGCAGGAAAAAATGCCTGAATTTCACTTTATTGTGTGTGTGTGTGTGTGTGTGTGTGTGTGTGTGTGTATGGCAGGTATAACTTGCAGGTGTTGGAGCTGGATATTTACTTGAGGAGGATTTTGGAGAAAAATGTTGATGGGAGGAAATGATTTCTTCTTGCAGTTCACAAGAGGAGTAATGTTGTAATGTTCATGGAGAGAGTTGAAGGAACTTCCATGCAAGAATATCAGAACTTTATTTTGAAATTGTAAAACCTCCAGATCACATTAAAAAATGAAGTTATATGTAAAAAATGTGAATGACACACATGGCAAAACAACTACTAGATATATAAGATCATGGATGTGATTCATTTCTGCAATTAGCCATCTCAACAAAAGGCAGAAATAAAGATGGTATCATAACAGTGGAGATACAGCTTGTTGGAAATAAAGGTCAAAGGAAGTCCCAATATGGAAGGTTATTATTCTGTTTTATAGGTTTACCTTGTTCCTCAGTTTAAATTGGCCAGACAACTGTGGAAGCAGTGCAGCCCCCACCGAATCAATATCGAGAATTGTGTGTGATGTTGTCATTTCATTAGGGGCTGGAAAGCTAGAGCACCAAACCAAAGATTGTTCTTGAGACTTAAGAATAATGCAATTTGTCTTGCAAGAATTTTGAATGTTCATGAGACCCATTAACTTTTCTCTGTTTGGGATTTCTCCCTCTTGGAATAGAAATAGCTATCCTATCCTCACACAGTGTACTTTTGAAGCATGTAACTTGTGTATGTCACATATAAAAGGAAATTTGCCTGAATCTCAGCAAAATGGAGTTAATATCCATGTAATTGTTTTTAGAACTAATACTGGATGAGTTAAAATGTTTGGGAATGAAATGAATATCCTTTTCATATAAGGATGGAATAAATTAGGGAGGAGTCAGTTATAATTGAGCAGAACGAATTGTGTGTCTCCAGTAGTAGTCAGCTCCACACTATTATAATGAGAATCTGAGGTAATTTATAAAGAGAAAATTGTAATTTATCTCATAGTTCTGGAAAGGCCAGTTTATGATTGAATTTCCTCAGATGCTTTGGATTGCTGTTGAGGGTTCCAGATAGCAATACAGGGAAGAGTGGGTAAACTTCCTACATCAAGAGATGGGAAGACAAAAGATTGAGTCTAGGGTTCTGCCATACCGATCTAGGGCATGCCATCAATGATCTAAGCCCCTTCCACAGAACCCAACCTCAAAGGTTTCATTGTGTCCAGAATTTCCATCCAAGAAAATCTACATACAACACATAGAGATTGAAAGGCACTCATCCTATACACATGGTCTCCATGCATAAAATATTCATTTGTTGAAGTCTTAATTTCCAGTATGAGTCTATTTGAGATAAGACTTCCATGAGATAACTAAAATTAAATCAGTTCAGAAAAGTAAGACTCTAATGATATATAATTGACCATTTTCTACGAAGAGGAAATTGCAGAAGAGGGAAGATATAGCGAGAAGGTAAGGGTAAAACAGGAGAAGGGTATGGGAGTTCGGTGACAATTTATGGGTCAGAATAAACCTTAGAACGAAACTGACATTTTGGTTCCTTGATCTTGGATTTCCAGCATCCACAATCATGGGAAACCAAATTTCTTTAAGTTTTCTTTTCTATGGTATTTTGTTATGACAGCCTGTTTACTTAGGATACGATCTAATACATATTTCCATTGCAATTTTATTTGTATTTGATACTGGATAGGTGATTTCTAAAAGATCTGATAGGAAAGATGCTTTCTGTAAGCCTTCCAGTTGTAGATTTGGTTTTATTCTCAGTTTGGGCCTTTTTATGACTCTTTCACCAATCTGGTTAAGGCAAAGTGATGACTCTGAATTGTCAATTTAGGTAAAATGAACTGAGGATGCCTAGCTCAATTGCTGTCTTTCACTATTTGAGAGCAAATGCTTGTGGAAATACAAATTCTCTGCTTTTCTATGTCTCATACCTGCACAAGTGCCTGTGACGCATGAGGTGTCTTGAAGCCAGGAGGCTTGTCAAATGTATGGATATTTAAATTTGAATTGTCTGCCTGGTACTGGGTTCAGTGAGCAGGACATTGAATATAACCTAAACTTGGATTCTTCAGTATAGCCTTTGTTAATGATAAAAAGTTGATCAAAGTTGATTTCACTGCCTTGCAATATCTGAAATAAAAACAAAAAAGACCTGAACCTATTAAAGTGAGAGAAAAGTTGGCCAGACACAGCCTTAGGGAAGTAAGGGAAAGGGAACCGATGGTTGTAAATGAATTTTGGTGAAATTGTGCTCTGGGATTAGTGCATTTTGAAAGGGTTCATGATTCGATAGCATTTTTAAATGAACGATTATGATTCCTTTTGTGATTGGCTAACTGGTTTTAACTATCGTTGATTAAAGTGAATTTTCATTAGTTAATGAAACAATGCTAATAGGTATTTGTAACCATGACTAAAGAATAATCAAATTTCTAATTTGTGGGAACATTAAAAAATTACCAGTTTTTTTTATTTCTACCACTGGGGTTTGAACTGGGGAATGGACATATCTTTTTTGAACTGGTTATTTTTTTTCCACATACCCTTTACATTTTTATCTTAATACTTTTTTATTATAAAAATACTGTACAGCGGGTTTTCAGTTACATGAGCAAAGTAATGAGTACATTTCCTATCAAGCATTGTTACCTCCTCCTTTGTCTTTCCTCTATTATCCCCTCTCTCCCACCTCCAAACTACACTCCCTCTCACCCCCCCACCACCCACCCCCCCAGACTGAATTCTAATGTTCGCTTTTCAACATAGTGTTTTGTACATCTCATTGTTACAATGGGTCAACGTGTATCCCTATTTAAGCATTTGGGCAATCAATTTCTACTATGTATTTACAGAGCACTGTTTTTATTTAATTTTCATCGTTCTTCTAAAAGTGATGTATTGAGAGGTTGTTAGAGTTACATAAGTCAGGTAATGAGTATGTACTGATTTTTCTTTAGATAGAGTCTTACTTTATTCACTGGTTGGCCTGTGTTGTAATCTTCCTGTTTGTTCATCTCCATATTTCTGGTTGACAGGTATTCTCCATTATGCCCAGACACTTGTTGAGGGAGGGGGGCTCTCATAAACTTGTCTTTTCTTCACCAAACTGGACCCAAATCAAGATCCCTCTGTCTCCACCTCCCAAAGCAGCAAGGATTACAGGCTTGAGCCAACAAGCATAGCCCAATGAGGTTACATTTTATCTTCTATTTTTATTCATGTTCATAATTCATTTTATCTAGAACCTGGTTTATAAGAGATGCTGTGGAATGTGCTACGATAGCCCAATAGAAAATGCTCTTAATGAATTTGAAATGAGTTCCAAATAACATAATGATGACTGAGGAAAAGTTCAGTCCTGTGGTGAGAAAGAAGAGAAAATATTTGCTATTTCACAATCTTCAAAAGCAAACTTTTACATTAAAATTAATCACTGTGCTTTCCCCAGTACACACAACTTCACACATATTTTCTTGAGCTTGTGATAATGATTTAGATCTCTTCTTCTTACTCCACCAATCTGAATAGTTAATAGAATCATTAGCTATCTCAAGACTTTATTTTTAATACTTTTTCATTGTAAAAGTACTGTATAGAGGGGTTACAGTTATATGAGCAGGGTAATGAGTACATTTTCTATCAAGCATTGTTGCTTCTTCCTTAGTTTTTCCCCTACCATCCCCCCTCCCACCTCCAAAACTACACTCCCCACAACCCCTACCTAAATTGTAAAGTTTGTTTTCAACAGTGTCTTATACATCTCATTGTTACAAGGGGTCAACCTGTATCCCTATTTATGCAATTTTATTTTTCCCTTCCCCTCCCCAAATTAGAGAAGTGTATATACAAGATGCAGGGCACCTACATCAAATACAATGAGAACAGGGGTTATACCCTGGAGGAGGAACATACAAAGAAACAAAAAAATCACATGATACCTTATAAATACATTAGAAACAAAAGCAAGCAAGAAAAAAAAAACACAACACTTGTATCCCTATCTTGGGGCTCATTTCACTTAACATTATCTTATCTTATATGCACATAGTTATTGACTTTTTCTGCTTGTCCCAGACATACACTAGTCCTTGGATCTATGTGAGATTTGAGGGAAAGTATTGTTTCTTGGATAAATTTGTGTGCTCCGTTGTTTGGTGAATAGATACTTAGAAATGTAATATCATCCTGAAGGAGAGATCCCTTAATTAGTATGTAGCAACCTTCTTTATCTTTTCTCATTTATTTTAATTTGAAGTCCATTTTGTCTGATATTAGTATTGCAACTCCTGCCTGTTTTGGGGGGCCCTCTGCTTGGTAGATTTTATTCCAGCCTTTCACTTTCAGAATATGTTTTTTTTTTTTTTTATGGGCAAGGTGTGACTTTTGAAAGCAGCAGTTAGAAGGATCTTACTTTTTAATCCCACTATATAGTCTATGTCACTTAATTGAAGAGTTAAGTCAATTAATATTTAGAGTTAGGAGTGAGAGGTGATTGGTAGTTCCTGCCATGTTATCCACCTTCTTGGGGGCTGCAACAACTGGGTTCTTCCTATGGTTCTTGGATTCTCAGTTTGGGTGCAGTTTCTTGGCCTTTATTGTGCTCTTGTTGTTTTAAGTATCTTTTGTAGGGGTTGTTTGGTGGAGATAGATTGTTTCAGTTTTTCTTTGCTATAGAAGGTTTTTATTTAACCTTCGGTTATGGAGAGTTTAGCAGGGTACAGTATTCTTGGTTGATAATTGTTTGACTTTAGGGCATGGCATACATCATTCCAGGATCTTCTTGCTTTAATTGTCTCTGCTGAGAAATCTGAGGATATTCTAATTGGTTTCCCTTTATAGGTGATTAATCTTTTCTCCTTGACAGCTTTAAAGATCTTCCTTGTTCTGAATTGATCCTGTGTGGATTATAATGTGACAGTGGGATGTCCTGTTCTGGTCTGGTCTATTTGGGGTTCTAAAAACTTCTTGTATCTGAATAGGCCTATCTTTTTGCATATTTGGAAAGATCTCTGCTAGGATCCTGTTAACTAAATTTTCTAGAATGCTAACTTCTGTCTCTAGGTGCTCCTCTATAACCAATATCCTCAGATTAGGCCTTCTGATGGTGTCTTCTAAATTTTGAATAGATCTATCATATTTCTTGGATTTGTCTTGAATAGTTGTATGTTCTTTCTCTATAATATCTAGGCTGTTTTCAGTCCTAGACATTCGATCTTCTGAATGATCTAATCTACTGTCAAGACTTTCTACTTTGTTTTTTATTTCCTTTACTTCTAATTGATCACCTTTGATGGCTTCAAATTCTTTTTTGGAGCTTTCTTTTAGGTCTTGTATGGACTTCTTTACTTCCTTAATTTGGTGTTCAGTGTTTATTCTCAAATCCCTTAGTTGATTGGTTATTGGTTATGGTTTCATTGAACTCCCTTTCCTTCTGACAGACTCCATTCCGCATTCCCTTTGTGGTCTCCCAAGATTCCTTCAGCTGTCTGTTTATGGATTCCATGAATGCCTCTATTCATCTTTGTCTATTCTCATCCCTTTCACACAATTCCTTCATTACTCTTTGATTAGCTTCCTCATGCTTATGCAATTCGTTTATTACTCTTTGACTGTTCTTAGCATTCTCACTCAATTCCTGTATTAGTCTGTGACTGTTCTCAGTCTGCTCACACAATTTCTATATTCATCTTTGATTAGCTTCCTCATGCTCATGAGATTCCTGTATTAATTTTTTGTTAGCCTCACTATGCTCACGATGTTCCTCTATTAATCTCTGGTTAGCTTCATCTTGCTCCCTATCACAATTACAGTGAGTCTTTTTCAGGCTATCAATCTTTTCATTCACCATGTTTACCAGTAGTGTTTGTAGAGCTTTTTGGGAACTCTTGTCTGGATTATTCAATAACTGTTCTGTCACCTGATTATCACGAGTGGGAGTTAAGGTACCTGGACTTGGTGATTTTTCTTGTGTTTCTCTGGCTTGTTCTGCCCATTTGGTATGAAAGTAACACCAATATCGTGCTGGAACACTATTTTAAGGCAAGTATCAACCAGAGTCCTGTAGTTGCACAGTCAAAATTGCTGCAGCTACAATCGAGTTCAGCAGATACAATCTACTCAACATCATACAACTCTGGATTAATGGGATAAGAACATCAAAGAGGGATTCACCAGACCAGAAATTAATAGGTTTAGGGAGAATTGTGGTGAAAAATAGGATTAGAGGGATGTGGGGAGGTAAAAGAAAAGAGTGAATTTAACCAAGTCCTAATCTCAGAGAGGAAATGGGTAGAACAGAATGATGGGTATAGCAGAATATGCTGAGAAGAGGAGAGAGATAGAAAGGAAAAATGAAAAAATAACAAATTGAGAAATGGAATACTTAAAAATTATATAGGTATAAAGAAATAACACTACTATTGAAGTTAAGCCTAGGAGGTTTTTTGTTTTTGTTTTTTTGTCGGTCATGGGGCTTGAACTCTGGGGTTGGGTGCTGTGCCTGTGCTCTTCATCTCAAGCCCAGTACTCTACCACTTGAGCCACAGTGCCACTTCCAGTTTTCTGGTGGTTTATTGGAGATAAGGGTTTCATGGAATTTCCTGCCTGGGCTGGCTTTGAACCGGGATCCTCGATCACAGCCTCCTGAGTAGCTAGAATTACAGGTGTGAGCCACTGATGCCTGGGTTCCTAAAAGGTTTTGAATTGAGTAATCAATTTCTGAAGTAAGTATGTACACAATGAATGATAAGGTCTAATAATAGACCATGTTATATATCTGGGGGTGAGCAGAACAGTAATTAAGTCAGGCAAAGAAAAAAAAAGATCCAAAGGTTAAAAGAGATTAAACACACACACACACACACACACACACACACACACACACACACCTAAAATGAAAATTATGAAAGAAAAAATAGAAAACAATTTTTTTAATTAAAAAAATAGGTAGAAAAAAGTTCTTCAATTTTTTTTTTTTTTTTTTTGCAGAGGTTGGGAGGAGTCTCTGGTCTGCTTGTGGTGCATGGTTTTGCTGTGGCTTGATTGTTTTCTTAAATCAATTTGTTTGAGCAGGCAGAGAAAAGTTCTGCCATACCCACAACTTTGTGATCCTTCTCCCAGGCTAGTTCAGTGGGAGAGAGATCTGCTTTGAGTATCACTCCAGCCTGGAACCATTCTCAGGATTTATGTTTACTGAGTTTCAATTTTTTGTCTTTTACCTCTCCTGCTGCTGAGTCTCCTACCCTGACTGCAGTGGGGAGCGGCAGCCTCTGGCTGTTTGCCCAGTGAAGAATATCACTTCTCATGGGTGGAGCCCTTTCTGCCTGGGAAGGGTGACTTTCCCCTGGGTGGAACTGAGCCCAGCAGGTCAGGTCAGGTTCCTGTGATCTGCTGAATGGCTCCTATTGTTTTCTTCTGAGACCTGAGTTGGAACCAACTGCTTGGGCCAGGCCTTTGTCAATATCAATGATGGAGTTCTTCTCCAGTGGTATGGGAGGGGCTACCTTCCTACCACTGCTCCTTGAGAAGGAGTGAGGATGTCTTGGGGTGACTCACTCAGCCTCTTGGTTTCTGGGCCATCCATGGTCTGTGATCAGCAGGATGAAGATTTCTGCTCCTTGTCAGTTCTTGCTGGCAGTGAGTAGAATCCACTCTCACACTGCGTCTGGCGCCTTTGTCCCTGTTGATATGGCAGCCTTGCCTGGATTTTTCCTTTCTGGCCAAACTTTCTGAAATGGCATACTTGGTGTGATACTAGAACACTAAAACTGCTTTATATGCAAGATCTTGTTTAGCCTCCAGCTTCTCCTTTGCCATCTTCCTCCTGATCCCACAAGATTTTATTTTATTTTATTTTTCTCTTTTACATTCCTTTACTTTGGTAGTGGCAAAATCAAGGTCCTCATGAAAACATACATTTCTTAACCTCAACAAAAATAACAACAAAAACATATCAATAAAAAGCTTACAATTTTCTCTTGTCTATAATCCTTAAGGTTTTTGCTTTTCTTTTTTATTATCCCCCACTTTTCAACTCAATTCAATTTCATTACATTTTTTTTCTTTTTTAATTTCCTCTAGTGCTGGGGACTGAGTCCAGTGCCTCAAATGCCACACTTGCAATTTTTCTACCACTGACTTTATCCATATATTTTTAGCTGTTACAGCCAAAATAGTTGTTTATATAATGATTCAGTTTTGAAAATCTCAGCTGAAAGTAGCTTCTCTTTTCAATTTATTTATTTGTTTGTTTGTTTGTTTACTGCCAGTGCGAGCTTGAACTCAGGGCTTGTGCGTGTTTCTGAGCCTCTTTGTGTTTAAGGCTAGCAATCGACCAATTGAGTTGCAGCACCACTTCCAGCCTTTATGAGTAATTTATTGGAGATAAGATTCTCAGGGATTTTCTTGCTCCTGCTAGCTGTGAACTGCGCACCTCAGATCTCAGTCTCCTGAAAAGCTAAGATTACAGGTGTGAAACACCAGTGCTTCATTTAAAAGTTTTAAATTTTTATTTTTTTGTAAAGATGCTGCACAGAGGGGTTATAGTTACATGAGTAAGTTGATGAGTACATTTCTTGTGTTTCCTTTTATATCACCATAATCTCTCTCATTTTATACATTTAATACAGTATCTGATTTACCCACTTGGAAATATTCCCAAATATACACCCAGAATCATTTATTAGCATTGTTTCTTCTATCTAGTAAAGTCCACACCCCATTTCATCAGCCAACTCATCATTTACAGTTGTCTTTGTATCTCTCTTGAGTCTTCCTAGTGAGTTTCTATGTTTCCACATCATCAGGTATAACTTTAGTGTTTAAATATAGACTATAATTTCATCAAATGATAACTATTTGAGTTTTAAACTATTTGATGTTTATGTGACTTGGTTTCCTCAATATTTCAGTGGTAATATACCATAGCCATAGATTCCTTTCAGAATCCTTAGTAGAATTATTAGATTAAATATATACTACTGAGAACATAATACTAAATAAATGTTTGACAAATGTGTTTTATTCCTTAAAGTCTTCCATAATAAGCTGTGTACAATTTATTGCAATTTCTACATTTTAGTGTTTCTAATTTTACTGGTGATTTTTTCAGTCTCTGTCTCTCACTGTATCTATAGCTATATATGTATATTAAGCACTTTGGGTACCAGAGTATCTTTACTTTTTTGTTTTTATAATTTAACACCATGATAGGTAGGTTCCATTAAGTTTATGGAAATAGTGAACATTTGAGATCTAATTTTCATCATTTTTCATCATGATAGTCAATTGTGTGAGCTTTCTGATGGTATAACAAAATATGTTAGATTTTAAAAATGAAAAGAATATAGATTAGCCATACTTAAGTGGCTCATGTGTATAATCCTAGCTACACAGGTTTGAGGCCAACCCAAGCAGAAAAATTTGCTAGACCCCATCTTTACAAACAACATAACAAGCAAAATATTAGCTGGAGGCATGACTTATTTTTTTATTTTTTTATTTCAAAAGTTCAAGAAATAATTTTTTATTGTGAAAATACTGTACAGAGGGGTTACAATTACATGGGCAAGATAATGAGTACATTTCTTATCAAGCATTGTAGCCTCCTCCTTTGTTTCCTCTTCACATCCCTTCCCATCTGCCCCCCATCCCCTCACTCAATCCTCCCCCCACAACAAAGTTGTAAAGTTTGTTTTTCCACATAACAAATTGTACATCTCATAGTTGCAATGGGTCCACCTGTATCCCTAGTTAAACGATTTGTTTTTTCCCTTCCCCTCCACAAATTATACCGACATCAAATACAGTGAAAGCAGGGGTTATACCATGGGGGAGGGCCATACAAAGCAACAAAGAAATAATCTTATAAATGTGTTAGAAACAATCGCATGAAAGAAAAAAAAACATTTGAATACATATCTTAGGGTTCATTTCCTTAACGTCAACTTATCTGACCTTTTCTGCTTGACTCATACATATACTAGTTATTGCTAATAAGGGAAACCATGGGACCTATGTTTCTTTGGACCTGGCTAACTTCACTTAATATAATTTTTTCCAAGTCTTTCCATTTCCTAACAAATGGGGCAATGTCATTCTTTCTGATGGAGGCATAGAATTCCATTGTGTATATATACCACATTTTCTTGATCCATTCATCTACTGAGGGGCATCTGGATTGGTTCCATACCTTAGCTATAGTAAATAATGCTGCAATAAACATAGTTGTGCTGGCAGCTTTAGTATGGTCTTGTTTGTGAACATTTGGGTAAATGCCCAAAAGTGGAATTGCTGGGTCATAGGGGAGCTCTATGTGGAGTCTTTTGAGGAACCTCCATACTGCTTTCCAATGTGGTTGAACAAGTTTACACTCCCATCAACAATGAAGTAAGGTTCTCTTCTGTCTACATCCCCTCCAGTACCTGTTGATATTAGAGTTCTTGATTTTAGGTGGTATCTCAATGTTGTTTTGATTTGCATTTCTTTTATGGCTAGGGAGGTTGAGCATTTCTTCATGTGTCTATTGGCCATCCTTCTTTCCTATTCAGAGAAGTTTCTCTTTAAGTCTTTAGCCCACTTATTCATTGGGCAGTTGTTTTTTTTTTGAAGATTTGTTATTGGGGATTTAATTTTTTGAGTTCAAGTATATTTTAGATACGAGACCCTTGTCTGTTGTATGGCTAGTGAAGATCTTCTCCCAATCTGTGGGCTTTCTATTGATCTTGCTAGCTATGTCCTTTGCCAAGGCATGGTTTAAAAAGTAGAACACCAGCTTAGCAAATGCAAAGACCAGAGCTCAAAAAAAAAATCCAAAGAATCAAAGAAGAGAGGGAAGGAGACAGAGATAGAGAAACACACAGGGTGGAGAGAGACAGAGAGAGCGGGAGGGAGAAAGAGGAGAGGGAGAAGGAAAGGGAGAAGGAGAAATGATTTAACCTGGCTCATATTTTTTGAGGTTCTTAGTTTATGTTCAATTGGCCTCATTTCTTAGGGATCCTAGCCATGCAAACTCACTTAGAGCTTGAACCAGGAAGCCACTGTGAGAGAAAGAAGATAGAAGATTCTTCAGAGTGCTTTGATTGCATACCACCATTTACCTAAGCCTCTTCCTGAACTCTGGCCTCCTGAATACTCATAGCATGTCCCAATGGTGCCTCGTAGGCACCTATGTCTCTTAACACCGTATCTATTGAACAAGATCCATTGGAAACACCCAACAAGCAAAGTATAATACCGTTTTGTTATAATTGATGTAAACTTTTTCTGGTCTTTTTGAGAAAGAGACGCTAAGGGCCTCAGGCAGTCCTGAAATTCAAAATCCTCTCCCTTCTGCCTCTTAAACATTGGTTTTAAAGGTGTACATTACCTTGCTGGTTCTTAACCAATAAATATGTCAAAGATATCTACTCATAAAATTTTCTTAGATCCTTGGCCACAGATTAAAAGTGAACTATCCATATATCTACATTAATTTCCTAGGTAGTGTAAGTATATAATAATTAATAATACAAATGTGTATAACACTTCAAATATAGAAATTGGTATATAAAGAAAACTGTGGAAATTTAACATTTAACTATAAAACAAGAACCAAAATAAGGTTTTTTTGTAATTGTTGCATTTGTTAGAGTGTTTGCTGAGAATTAAAGAGCTAGCATTCTAAACTGAAAGAAAATAAGGAAGCAAATACATAGATGCATGAAATTGCATATTAGGTACATTAGTGACATTCTAACTGAGAATTAGTTATATAAGCACACACTCACAGACCACAAACACCAAAGTAAGGCTTAATCATAAATTAAAGCAGAGAGATAGAGTAGGGAGATAAATGTTTTCACTGGCATAGTGTTGAGAATACTAACACATTATCAACGATGATGAAGTTACAAATTTAAACTAAACACAAAATCAGATTTCTAGTAGTATACAAGTTGTCCAAAGTTGTGAAGATATGGTCAGCATACTTGTATTATAGTTAATAGGAATAGAATAAAAGATACTTTCATCTAACTGCCTAAAGCCACACCTGGCTTGTAGCAGGGAGTCAGTTTCACCCCCTTTTAGCTCATTCATACATAGGAGAATTTTACTGGCTATTTTATAACATTGCCATATCTATTTGCTAGGCTCTAAAGTATAGCAAGAATGAAAAAATATAAGATGAAAAATACTATTAAAAAGGTCCAATAATGAGTCCCTTATGAGCACACACACTGACACATACACATTCTCATATGTAAGCATACAAACACAAATACATAATCAAAATACGCAATAGATATTATATTCCAATGGAAGTAAAATATCAGCATCTTACATTTAAATATCACCTTTTTTCTTTTTTATCTTTCTATGGCAATTTAGCTCTTGTAAACCCTGATTTTCTAAAGTGCTAAGTCAGATCTACAATATGAGGATAGATTTTTCAAGTGACTTACACCTTGAACTATTTGAATTCTCCTTTGAACTACTCTGTTTCAGTTAATACATTTGTTTTTTTCTTCCTTTTTATTTTTATTTTATTTTTAATGTATCTATTTATTGTAAAGGTGATGTACAAAGGGATTATAGTTACATAAGTATGGCAATGAGTGCATTTCTATTCAAACAGTGTCACCCCTTTCTTCATTTTCTCCCACTTTCCTTCCCCTCCCCACAGTTGTAAGGTTCATTTTTAACATAGTGTCTTGTGATTGTCACTGTTCCATTGGTTTACCCTTTGTCCTTTTTCTCACCATTTCTGTGATTCCTCTTCCCATCTTTAAGTCAGACAAACTTATACAATGCAAAGGGTATGGAAATCAAGAACATTAACAGGGCATAAACCAAAGGGAAAAAACAAAACAAAAAAGAAATAACTAATCATACATTTGTATGCACTTGCTAACCACTCAATGTATTTAGTTACATGTTTATGAGCCAATTCCAGCTTCCACATTGAGAAAACATATGCAACATTTGTCTCTTCAATTTGTCCTTCAATTATTTGCAAATGATTCAGTATCACTTTCAAATGGATGGGTAAAATTCCACTATGTGTGTATATATATATATATATATATATACACCATATATATATATATACACACCATATATATATATATATATATACACACCATATATATATATACCATACACACATATATATATGTATATAGATGTGGTATATATATAAATATATATATATATAAACCATATTTTCTTGATCCATTCCTCCATTGAAAATAAACACCAGGAAATGCATACTTAAAAGGGGTGGAGAAAGGTCAAGAGGATAGGTGTAGGTAAATGAAGGGAAGAAGCAGGGATATGGGATGCAGTCAAGAATTCATTGTATATCTTACAAAATTATAAAGAGTAAGAAAAGGGGTGTGGTAAGGAAAAGGATGAATGAGAATTTTGAAAGGGATGACATTCATCAAGATGCCTCAAGATAAGTATTTACATGTTTTTTTCTTTCATGCAATTGTTTGTAACATATTTATAAGATGATTTCTATGTTGCTTTGTATGTCCCTCCCCCAGGTTATAACCCCTGTTTTCACTGTATTAGATGTCAGTATAATTTGTGGAGGGGAAAGGCAAAAACAAATCGTTTAACTAGGGATACAGGTGGACCCATTGTGACAATGAGATGTACAAGTCATTATGTCGAAAAACGAACTTTACACCTTAGGTGGGGGGAGGGAGGTTTGGATGGAGGGAGGTGAGGGGAGTATGGGAAGGGATGGGAAGGGGAAACAAAGAGGAGGCAACAGTGCTTGATAAGAAATGTACTCATTATCTTGCCCATGTAATTGTAACTCCTCTGTATGGCATTCTCACAATAAAAAATATTCACAAAATGCTTTGTTGATTGGAAATTCCTTCATACAACTATTTAAAGATAATTTTCAAAGGAAAAAATTGAAATATACTCCTTAAGATTTTAATTAAAATAATGAAATTCTATGCTGACATGAGTTCAAATTTTTTTAAAAAACATACTGATAGTTTTTGCAATTGAAAGTTTGAACACTTCTTGTAAAGTAGCTAAATATAAAATACAGGTGCCAGGGTTGGCACATTTTCTAATTGAATTCATTTCAAATACACACTAAGGAACTCTACTAGTTTCTATAGGATGGGACTTCAATGAATATTGCTCAATTTATGTTTCATATAGAGATTTATAGCTATTAGAAGGGAAAAACTATATTAACATTGATTGGTGAATGAAAGTATAATTTTTACATTGAGATTCTCAACATATTGAAAGCATAACTCAATATGTCTAATGTAACTGTACTGAAAAGTAGTCTGATTTTATGGGGATATGACACACAGAAATTTTAATAACTAACATAAGGTCAATTGATGTCTAATGTTTTAAATGCTTTAAGATCTTCAACTGGCAACAGCATCCAGGACAGAAACAATACTAATATTAATCATGAACACGTTCTTGATAAAAATCCCTAGAAAATACTCTTAAATATATACGTACTACGATAATGGATGTTACACTTATATATGATTTTTTTCTCTCTTACATGTTCCCACTGGAAATGCTGCTGCTAATAACATCAAGCATTGTTGATAGAATGCAGACAGTGTTTCAGGCTATCTGCTTAATATTTAATGAGAATCCTTTTAGTTTCCACAGAAGCCTTATTGAGGTAAGCACCTTCAGGAAAGTGAACTTAAACAGTGTTAGGAGACTTGTCCAGTTTCACAAGGATAATAAATGGTAGAAACAGAATTAAAACCAGAGAGTTAACTCCAGAAGTTTAGGGTTTAACTACTCCACTGTGCTCCTGTACTGATAAATACATTTTATGGTAGACTTGAAATCATTTTTACTACCACAAAATTCAGCAGTGAGTCACATATTCCACTTATAGTTAATGATCTGTTTGCAATAAATTTGTATATCTAAATTCAAGGCCAGATCTGAGATCAGACTTAAATTTTAAATAATAACATCTCAATTCTATAAAAACATTAATAAATTTTATTTAAATATTTTTATGGATGAGAAATATGCATGACATGTCAAAATATGGCAATCTTTTTTTAAATTCAGGTGTTTCTTCTCTATATTATATGCAAAATTTTAATTCATAAACTTAAGATGTCAATACATGTGAATACAAATATCAGATATAATTCTTGTGATATTTGAAGAATTAGCATAAATCAGTTGGTTCTTTTTATCAAATAGCAAATCTATTTAGAGTTCTTCCCTACATACCATATACAATATAATGTGCACACATTTTTTCCAACTTTCAATGTGTTTCCCCCTCTCTTATTTGTGAACCTGGTGACTCTGTCTGATTTCCTCATTCCATTTGTATCATTGTACCATAGAGAATTAGTCCAAAACACACACACAAAACAACTACTAATGGAGCCAAGCTCAACTGTCTTGTGCCTGATATATTGGCTACTCAAGAAGTTAAGGCAAAGGTAATTGTCCTTCACAGCCTGCCCAGAGAGAAAACTCTGCAAGTTCCATCTCCAATGAAATAGTCAATTGCTTGACTGCAATTGTGGCTCAAAAGATAGAACACCAGCTGTGAATGAATAAAGTTGAACAAGAATGTGAGTTCTTGAGTTCAAACACTGACACTGGCACATACAAGCCTCTCTCCTTCTCCTGTACTGTTAATTTTATTTATTTATTGCTTACTAGTTCCTGAGTTCAGTAAAATTTTGAAAATGCCTTCCAACATGTCACAGTATATTTAATTATTGTGTTGTTGTTAAAGAATATTTGATGATTGTTCATCATAGTTTTATTGCTCCAAAAAGTTCATTAGAAAACTATGTTTAATGTTTAACTCCTAGCATTTTGAATAGTATAGCATAATCATTCCTGAATGGTTAGCTAAGGTTAACTTAGAAATGGTTACTTAAGATTAGCTTAGAAATATACAGCAGACTAATTAGCACTGTAAATGCCATTCAGCCATCTGTTACCTCTTAGCAAAGCAGGAGAAAGACCTCTGTGGGAGAAGTATAAAATGTAATATATATGTATATATACATATATGTATATGTTTTTCCATATACATTATATATCAGTATAGATATATTTTAGTATTGATATATATTAGTATATAATACATATATTTTAGGATAAATATATATCATTATATATGTGTATATATATATGGATAAATAAATATCAATGGTGATGACGAAATATTTTTTCTCTCATTTATCGGAAAGTGGATGGTTGAAGGTGTGAAGGGAATGGAGCTACAGAACAGAAAATGAATATCATTTTAATGTGATTCAAAAACAAGATACCAATATGATGGACAAACAGAATCTCACACCTTAAGCTATTCTTCTGGCATCCTATACTTATGTGAGCTCATTATAACATGTCACAATTTTCAAATATGGAACCTATTTTACTTCCAGGTTTTTAAAGTTGCACAGTTCTATTATTACTAGCAGCAACTCTATTTGTATTCACATACATTGGGTTATATATCAAACAATCTTTGTTCCTATAAGCAAATATGTAACTGATGTTATTTTCTTCTGGCTTTGAAAGAAATCAGTGGAATTTTTTCATTATTGTTTCATTTTGGTTTTTGTTTTTTGTGGCATATTTCCCTTCTTTCAGTGTTTGCAAAAACTTTTTATAAAATGGAAACTATCATTTATTAATTATGAAACAATAAAAATAAATAAAAGCAAATTAATTTTATAATGACATGAAAAAACTAAACCTTCTCATTTTTCCTAAATTTCTATCCTTTTCAAATTGGCACATTTGCGGCTTGCTGGCAGCTTTGGCAACTGAGGACTTTCATCAATATTCTGTGGCGACTGTCACCAGAACTTTGGCCCTTGTAAATAATAAGAAGAAATTAATTCCATTTACTTCCATGTACACTCGAATACAGCCAACAGACACATTATAAGGTACTTCAGATTACATTATGGTTATAATGTTTAGAATGGTACATTTATATACTTCATGAAATCATATTATCAAGAATATCCTACTTGAAAGGTATCTTGATAACACAGATTGTATAATAAAATAATATTCGCTTTTTGTGTCAGACCTGTTTTATTTTTTAAATTGTCTTTGAGACGTTACATAAAAGGGTTTCAATGCCACAATCAGTTCATGGGTACAAAATTCGTGTAAATGTTAAGACTATGAAAGAATGAATATGTGATATTTTATCATAGCTTTTATCAAACTGGTAAAATACTGAATCATTACTTTGTGTGTGTGTGTGTGTGTGTGTGTGTATGTGTGAGTGTGTGTGTGTGTGTGTGTGTGTGTGTGTGTGTGTGTAGGATTCTGTAGCAGAGAAAGCACAGGGAATGCAGTTACATAATTCAATGTATATTCTGCCAAATTAAGAAAATTGAGGGAAGGGGTCAAGTTGGGAGATTTGGGGGAGAATAATGAAAAGAGTGACATTGCTCAAGATTCATTGCATCCATATACTCCTGTAATTGAATGGCAACTCCTTGGAACAACTGCTTGAAGATGATAACAAAATAATAAGAAAAATATTTTCCCTTTCTGTCTCATTCAGTGAATCAAATATTAGCACGTACACTTTGTAGTTGGTGGCTCATATTGAAGCCATACCTATGCAGGAGGAGAGACAAAGAGAGCTGTGGTATGAGGTTACCTCAGGCAAATAGTTCCTATGACTACATCTTAACTAATAGCTGGGATTGGTAGTGCAGTACTGTCATTTCAGTAACATAGGAGGCTGTGATTATGAGGATCCCGATTCTATACAGGAAAGATATAAAATAAGCCAGAACCTAAGTCAACAGAAAAAGCTGGTGTGATGGCTTTACCTGCTATTCCAGCTAAGATTAGTAGTGTAAATAGGATCATTGAGATCCATTCTGGCTTTGGCAAAAAAATAAAGCCCTATCTTAAAAACTAACCTGAGCAAAGGGCAAGTAGGTATGGTACAAACAGTAGCACGTAGGCCTTGAATTCAAACAACAGTACCAAACATGTAAGAAGAAATGATTATGCAGTGCCTAATGTATTTAAATAATGACTTTTAGAAATAGCCTCTTCTTATGTAGCTACAAAATTGTGATCCTCATGCATCAGTCCCTTGGTGTTAGGAATATTAGTTACTCTGTCTTAAACAACACAGCATTCATACCCATACTATATACTGTCTAGCATGTGCGAGAGAAATTAGCCAAAGAATGTCTAAATGAAGAAAAATCACAGTGCCAAACTCCACAAAAGAATAAAACCAAGTAGACACCCAAGAAAATCAAACATCCTGGGGGAAAATTCCAACAGACTCGAGAAAGCAAGTTCTCTGGAAGAGTTGTTAATTAAACAAAGGAGGTGGTTGGAAAGGAGAGGCTTGGACACATAAATCCAACATAATGAAAAGAACTGTGCAACAGAATTTTCACCTTGCTGTATAGGCAGTAAGAGAATGTTTATACAGAGTTTTGATGGATTTGCACAAAAGTAACTCAAACTGTATAATAGTTCTGTACAATTGAAAATACATGGATGTATAAATTTTGCTATCAATGAGGTTGGAAATAAATGGTACTGGAAAAATATTTTACCAAAATTTAACAACAATCTCAACAAATTAAAGATTTTTTGTTTTGTTTTTTGATTTTGTTGATCATAGGGCTTGAACTCTGGGACTACACACTGTCCCTCAGCTCTTCAGCTGAAGGCTAGTGCACTACCAACTTGAGCCAGTACGACATCTGGTTTTCTGGTGGTTTATTGGAGATAAGAATCTCACAACTTTCCTGCCCAGGCTGGCTTTGAACAGTGATCCTCAGATATGAGCCTCCTGAGTAGCTAGGATTACAGGAGTGCACCACCAGCATCTGGCTCCATATTAAACATTTTTAATTCAGCACACTGAATGAAACTGATGTGAACACATCTTTGTGTTGTTCATGTATTTATAATAATAATATCAATCAGTAATAGCTTATTTTGTGTGAATTCCCATCAAATGATCATTGCTTTAATAAATCACTACCAGTTACTTAGGGCCTTGATTCTGGTGTGCATAGCAATTAGGAAGACTAGACCCTGACTTCCAGGCACTTAAATCTAGAGCAACTGTCAGGAGACATAGAAATATTGCAGCAACTCAGTTACTTAGGGAAATTAATGGGTGGTATATTGGATTTGGCACCAGGAATACCAATTAGAAACCAGTTGACATGAACCAGACAAATATATCATGATTCAAACTAGAGTCATGGGAGAGTGGTCCACAAAGAAAGATATATTTAGGGTCATTTCAGAAAAATATAAATCATTTCATTTGTTTACATTTAATGTCTATAGTTACCCTGTCACTTCCAAAAGAGGAAGATATATTCTAGCTTTCTTTTCTGTTTTTTCTTTTTTTTTTTTTTGCCAGTCGTGGGGCCTGAACTCTGGGCCTGGACACTGTCCCTCAGCCCTTCAGCTCAAGGCTAGTTAGTGCTCCACACAGTGCCACTTCCAGCATTTTCTGCTTATGTGGTGCTGAGGAATCAAACCCAGGGCCTCAAGCACTCTACCAGTGAGCCAACTACCCAGCCCCTATTTTTCTTTTTTTAAATAAGTTTTTTATTGTGAAAATACTGTACAGGGGAGTTACAGTCACATGAGCAAGGTCATGAGTACATTTCTTATCAAGTATTGTTGTCTCCTCCTTTGCTTTTCCCCTACCATCCCTTCCCTCCCATCTCCTCAACCACACCCCCACCTTCCCCCCACCTAAATTGTAAAGGCATAGAATTCCATTGTGTATATATACGTATGTATATATATATATATATATATATATATATATATATATATATATATATCACATTTTCTTGATCCATTCATCTACTGAGGGGCATCTGGCTTGATTTCATATCTTAGCTATGGTAAATAATGCTACAACAAATATATTTTTATTATAAAAATACTGTACAGATGGTTACAGTTACATGAGTAGGGGACTGAGTACATTTCCTATCTTTCTTTCTTTCTTTTTAGTGTGTCAACAAAAGGTATGTCCTAGACATGAAGGATCAAATCATAAAATCACTGTCTAGTTTCCCTACTTGTTGGGTACTTTGTGTGTCTGGGGACAACTCTAAGAAGTGAAGTCTCATGGAAATTGCACTGGTCATTGGGATTATAGGAGGGATTACTGATCTCTGGGTTTCTTCTTGTGGAAGTGGGTTATTATGTGAATGACTCTGAATCCTTTTGAGACCTCTAAAAGCTCAGAAAATGCTCCTTGTTTTTTGTCCTTGTGATATAATCTCATGGGCTTGCTTGTTCTTTGCCACTCTGGTACCATCTGCCAAAAGGCCTTCAGCAGAGCTATATTGATTCTGGCACCCTGACTTTGAGCATTCCAAATTTTGAGCTAAATAAATAAATTACGAACTTTGATATACTAGCAGAAATGTGACACATATGCTATCCTTAAGTAAGATGATAATGAAACAAAAAAACAAAAAGAAATGAAAACAAAAACACCAAAAAAAAGACATCTTGTTTCCACCTCCTGGAGTTCATTTCAATAAATATTATTTCATATTGTCAGATGCACATAATAACTATTATACCTGTGTGATCCTCTCCTAAGAATATCCTCGTTTGGTCTCTTTTTTCTTTTTCTTGTTTGTTTGTTTATCTGTCTTTGTGAAGGTAAGTGTTGGGGGGCATAGAAATGGTGGGACAAAAGGAAAAAGAATGCAGCAGTGGTACTCACTATACCCTATGTTGAAAACTTGTGGGGAAGGGAGGGAAGAAAAAACTGGGAGAGAGCAAAGAAAAGGGATAACATTGTTCAAAAAGAAATGTATTATTTATCTGACTTATGTAATCATAATCTCCCTGCATATCAACTTTACACTAACAATAAATGAATTTAAATGTTTAAAAAATAAAATGCAATTTCCAGAATCTAAAAAAATGCTCATGAGCTTACAATGCAATTTCCTGTTTATCATTTCCTTTCCCATGTGGACATTTGGGAAATAAAATATTTCTTGAACCGGAGGGAAAAGAAGAAGATGTGACCTCTAACACCTAATACATTCTAAAAAAATAGTAGAAAAAAAATACCCAAACAAGTAGAGACCCTGAGTTTCTAGCCAAGACTGAAATAAAGTGAGATACTCTTTCTAGCCAAAAATGTTTCTGTCTCCATGGGTGTAGAATATGCCAGCCTTTAGGTAAAAAATCACATACTTTCAGAATGAATAAAGGGAAATAAAGTTTATTGTCTGAGAAAAAAGAAGTAAAAAAAGATAGTTTACTGAATTCAAGTCCATTTTTCCCTAGAAAATGTTTCATGTAGAAGCATACTGTAAATATTTCCTGGTTTTCTTCTCTCTCTCTCTCTCTCTTTCTCTCTCTCTTTCTCCCACCCCTTTTGCCTTCGCTTTTGAATTCTGCCAAAAATATTTCAAGTTCAAGTTGCAATCCTCTTTTAAAGAAATTTTGCTAAAGATTTAAGTATAAAATATTACTACCTATTTATACTACACACAATGACATGAATAATTATACTTTAAAATCATGCAATTTATATAAGTGCATTCTTCAATAGAAATATATACCTTTCTCCACTTCCCCATGATGTATCAATTCACACATTTACCTAGGGTATATTATAAACACAAACTTAAATGATGATATTTTGTGCATGTGCTTTTCACGACTGTTTTGCATGGACAAAATATACCTTTCCCATGCAAACTGAGTGCAAGGCTCATTCTCATGAAATTATTCATGAGTTTTCCCCAGGTTTCCTTTGCTTTTGAGGCAGACAAAGAGAATCCTTGAAAATGTTCATAACTAGAATCAGTTCATGCACCATTTCTATTATCCTGTGTCAATGTCTCACCTATTAACGTGATTCCAATGTTAGACTTGAAACATCTTAGATGCAGGCCTTTACACTCACTATTTCTTTCTTTTTTTGGGAGGGGGGTCCAGTTGTGAGGACTGAACTCTGAGCCTGGGCTCTGTCCCTCAGCTCTTCAGCTCAAGGCTAGCGCTCTACTCACTATTTCTGTGCAAGTAGTTGTTGGATACTTTGCTGCATGAAATAAATCAATGTTGTTAATGGGATGCTTCTTCAGATGTTCCTAAGGTTTGCGTGATGCAAAGTCCCTGCATCAGTTATGACTGAGTTATAAAAATATTAACAAAGGACTTTACTTACAATCTACTTAATTTTGTAAGAAAATTTAAGAATTTAAAGAGTATCTCATGTATATAGAATTAAATTCTGTATATAAGCTATTACAGTCAATCCATTTATCCACACATGTGACACAATTGTATGGAATTTTATCAGTCAGAGTCATAATGTTGTACCTATATCAATACCTTGGTTGTGGTATGATACTACCATAGTACAACAAATTTCCACTGAGGTAAACATGGGAAAATATAAAGAAATATTTCTGGATTACCTCTTGACTTTGCTTGTGGGCTTGTAATTACCCTAACAATAATTTCAATTTAAAATCTTTCATGTTAATTTTAATTAGTTTTGTTCTACTTGAATGTAATTAAGAAAAACATATACACACATATTCATTTTGAAATTCATCTCAGGAAAGTTTATTATATTAACTCAGTTTGCTGTGAGGCTCTAGGCAGATGAATATCATAAAATATTTATATGAAATGTCTGATTATTCAAAATAGGACATAAAATTTCTTTATTACATTATGAAAGAGATGGTAGCAAAAGAGAGATGATGTTGCCTAGAAATGATCCTTGGGTTTTGTGAAACCCCTAATCTCAAAGGTGGCTTTTAGGAATACTACCATTTAATAACATAGAGGAAAATGGACAATAACTAGTTTTAAAGAGGGAATAATTGAGAGTTTGTATTAAATTTCCTAGTAATTAATATTTCTTTGCTAGCCCCATAAAGATATCCAACAGACATTAGCTATAGGAGTGTGAGACTAGAATATAATTTATTGACTCATCTATCTCTGGCCACAAAGCTTCTGGAGCTCCAGATGTATATAGCTAGGAGTAGCAGTATGGCTTCTTAGAAAGGTGGTTGTTTATAAGAAAGAAACCTGGTATGTGATCCCTAGTACAGAAAACAATAATCTATAGCTACTCAATGACTTATTGGCCAACTTTTTACTCAACTGGGAATTCAAAGACACTGCAAATACCTTAGGCCGAAAAGCAGACCTCTTTGTGTACTTTTCCACAAAGAACTCTGCTTTTCCTCCTGATTTCTTCTTCTCAATAAAACTTATCATCACTCTGCCTGTTGTTGACTCTCAATAATCTATGTATTATTATTAATATTTGGCCCCTCTGTTTAAGGATACAGGTGGACCTGTTGCAACAATGAGAAGTACAAATTGTCATGTCAAAAACAAGCTTTACAATGTCGGTGGGAGGGGAGGGGGGGAAGGATTGGGTGGGGTGGGAGGGATGAGGCTGGGAAGGGAGGTGAAGGGTAAACAAAGGAGGAGGCTGCAATGCTTGGTAAGAAATGTATGCATTATCTTGCCCATGTAATTGTAACCCCTCTGTACAGTATATTCACAAATAAAATTTAAAAAAAAAGAAAATTAAGTATCAAATAGTTTGAAAATAAAACAACTTTGGGACATAAAAAAAAATCTTATTTCAAAAACATACAACAAAATCTCTTTTTTTTGTCGGTCGTGGGAATTGAACTCTAGGCCTGGGCGCTGTCCCTGAGCAATTCAGCTCAATGCTAGCGCTCTACCACTAGAGCCACAGTACCACTTCCAGCTTTTTATGTTTATGTGGTACTGAGGAATTGAACCCATGGCCTTATGCATGTGGGGCAAGCACTCTACTGCTGAGCCACCTTTCCAGCCCCAACAAAGTCTCTTTTTACATTGAAAATTGCTCTCAAATTAAGACTTTTTGCTATCCATATGCAATCCCACAACTCATTGCATTTGTTGTGTGACTGTGAATATTAGAATTTGCATTTCATCTGGAAGTTGAAAGTATCCTGCACAATGATACGTATGCTCTTTTAATCATAATTCTCTGTGGTTTTACTATTATTATTAGGTTGCTATATTTAAATTTAATGAAGCATTTATTCTCAATCAAGAAGACCATTGAGATGACACAATTCTATAAGCCTTGATGTGCAGAGTAATAAACTTCATTTGGTGTGAGAGGAGAAATGATTGACTATGCTTTCTATTCAATATTCTTTTATTCTTCTTTTATGATGTTTATAAGTGAAGCAAATAATAAAACATATTGGACTTTTTTTCCCTAAACTTTTCTATGGACTTCAGTGATAAAGGAATGAAGAAAAAACACTCTAGAAAAGTATACTCTGTTATGTTTTAGGTATTTGTTCATTAAATCACACAGTCAAGATACTTTTCAGTACAAGCCAACTTTTCTTTAATATGTAAATCTATTTAAAGCATGGAGTAGGTCTAGGGTTTGAATATGAATACAGAAAATTTGGAAATATTGTACCCCAAAACTTAATTAGTGCATAGACACACAAAAATATAAACCCAGGTGATGAATTTTAATTAACTAGAATGAGAATAAAACAAGATATCATCTTTAGACAAACATAATATAATTTTACACTGAGCATTTAATAATTATGTGCCAAACATTTAACTGAACAATTATTAGAATTAACAAAAATCTCTTGAAGTTGCCAGATACAAAAGAGACATGAAAAAAAATAATTCCGTCTTTTTTTCATTTTAGGCCCACACACATCTGTTTATTGTTCTTTTCCTCCTCTTGGTTAAGCATATTTTCTTCAAACACAAACTCGTCTGCAGAGATGCATCTTTGCCTTTCCCATATTACCATTAGTGACTTCATTCTGATTTCAATACAAAAGTGGCCCAAGTACTCTGAATTAATGTAAAATAGTACCATTTCTTTCCTTTATTATTTTACTTTTAAAATTACTGCATGATGTCTAACAAATTGTTTAAACACAGGATAGCAAATACTATAGGAGTAGGGGTCACAAACTTCCATGACTGAACTGCTGTGTATTTTATCATGAATGAGTATTTATGGATCATTAAGGTAGAATACAAAGTTTTTTAAAGTGTAAGTTATAAAAATGTACTTGTTTGAAGGTTATCTGCAGGAATGGATATATATATATATATGTATGCATGCATATACATATGCATACATATGTATATATGCATATGTATGCATGCATACATACACATATGTTTGTATGCACATATAATATATATTCACATATAATATGTGTACATATATAGATATACATGTACATATACATGTATACATACACATATACAAGTATATATGTACATACATATACACATCCATAGACAGATAGATATAGGTAGATAGATAGATGCAATAATAACTTCAGCAATTATGTGGCAATTATTTTAGCAATTATCTGTTTTCCAGATTTTTATGATACATTTTTTTGCCTATATTGTGGTAAAAATCTTTTATCCTGTACTTGCCATGTACCATGCATAATTGGTTAAATCTTCACACTTGTTTTTGTAATTTTACTTTTATAGTTCTGTAATGTTTATAGGTTTTTTAACCTGCCAATGAATAATTTTGCCATAAAGTGTAAATGTTCTCCCTTTTTGTTCCACCAGCAAAAATGTCTTATTAAACTTTCAGGTCACAATACGTGTTACTCTTTTTTAGCATTTACAGGCAGAATGAGCAGCACTTTTCTGTACCCTTGCCTACACTTAATTTATACTGTTAATATAACACAAGCAATAATGTTATGATCTTTCTCTCTAGATGTCTGCTTCTGTCTCTGTTCTATGTACATCTCTCTCCTCATATCAACTATACCCAAAGCCAGACAATATGAATATCAACAGCACAACACACTACCAGTGCTAATATACTGCTCAGACTATGGAGTAAATATTTGTAAAGATTTATAGAGATAAGTGAACTCATCAAGTCGATATTATGGTAAAATTACACCTGCATAATCTGCAGCATTGACTTAAAACTAAAATTATATGTGTTAATCTTTTCTATATCCATTTGAATAAATACCAGGTTCTTAAATTGTTTCCAGGATAAAATGAAGAAAAATTTTCTAGCTTCTCTCATTCAACATCCCAATTTTTTCATCATCTTGAAACTTGTATAAAAGCATTTTTTCATAATAAGTGTTATTTATGCTGTTTACTGATGTTTTCATAGTTACTATCATTAATTATGTTATTTCCATTTATATGATGGATGTATATGATTGCACTGAATCTAAAGATTATTTTATAAGGTAATTTCACTTGTATCAATAAATCCTTGTGATTATCATGTTTCCATCTTTGTTTATTGGTGAAATTTAGAAAGTTATTGTGATCCTTCACAATAACATATATAATAAAATTTTACATTCTCCTACTTTCACTTTATACCACCTAATTTTTCAGCTCAAATTTTTGTAATTCATAGCCCTTTTATTTTTCTTTTGCAAACGTCCAAATCTTATTTAAATCTCAAAGAATGGAATGAAATGAGTAAATACACAATATATGGTTTACCTTCTTTGTCATTTAAGAATCCTATAAATCTGGTGAAAACAAATTATTGCAAGTTTCAGTTGTTGTTGAAAAGTACTGGAAATTGAAAATTTATGCATATTCCTGAATAAACTTTTCATTACTTCTTGGGATGTTGGGATATATAATCTAGGACAATGAATTTTTGATATAACATATATCAGTTGGATAACAGTCACAATCAAATGAGTGTCTCTCTATGAGGTACTATCATAGAGCTGTTTTTTCTGTGGTTTGTACTTTTCTAGACTCCTAAATGCCTGCACCTATGGTGATGAATAGAATCTGTATATGCATCTGGCATATACATTTTATGGCTACAACCAAATTTAATTTATACATTAAATATTGCAAGTGATTAAAACCACAAATAAATGAATAATAACAATATACTGTAACAAAATTGTTCATATTCATGTTCTTACACTTTGTACCACAATGAGGTGAAATAAAGGTTACTTGAACAGAAGCAAAGTTGTACCATAAGTGCTAATTTAATAACCAAGGCAGATATTCCCAAAGATGTTTTTCATCCTGAATAGAACAAAGACAAACTGTGCAGTACTATGCTGCACAGAACAACTTACATATTCAAACCTTTGAATTGTTTATGTGTAAAATTTTGGTTAGTGATTTTATATTATGATTATCAGAGGTAAACCAAAATTTGGATGTTTAAAATGTGGGACAGGACTTATTAAAAAATATTTAGAATGAGAGATGTTGGCTCTCACCTGTAATCCTAGCTAAGGCTGAGATCTGAAGATTGCAGTTTAAATCTAGCTGGAGCAGGAAAACCTGTGAGACTATTACCTCCAATAAACTTCCAAAAGTTTGGAAGTGGAGCTGTAACTCAAGTGCTAGCTTTGAGCAAAAGGTAAAGGACAGTGCCCAGACCATGAGTTCAACCTTCAGGTCTGGTACACACACACATGCACGCACACACACACACACACACACACACACACACACAGAGAGACACACACATTCTGAAAGTCTATATCTTGTAGTTAAAATACAAAAAGTGTTGATATACATATTATTTTGGTAATATTTCAATATGAAAAACATAGTTTGAGATTCACTAATAATAACCCATATTAAGAATTGACCTAGTTTTCACATAGTACATTAAAAACAACAGCAACAAAGAAAAACTCTCTCGTGTTCCTATCTTGGTGTTCATTTCACTTAGCATCATCTTATATGGTCATATGTACATATCTTTAAACCTTTTCAGCTTACCTGATAGGATTATCCTAGACTTGCACTAGTTATTGTAAATAAGGGAAACCATGGGACCTATGTTTCTTTGGGTCTGGATTACTTCACTTAATATAATTTTTTCCAAGTCTGTCCATTTCCTAACAGATGGGATGGTGTCATTCTTTCTGATGGAGGCACATGATTTATATATATATATATGTGTGTGTGTGTGTGTGTGTATATATATGTACATATATATATATAAACATAGTTGTGCTAGTGCCTTTATTATGGCCTTATGAAAACATCAAGCTTATCACTTGGCATTTAAATTGTGTAACATGAAAGTGTTGATATGTAGCTTATGACAATGCATTTATCATATTACATGGTTATTTACCTAGCAAGAAAATGCAATAATTGAAAGATAAATAACAGAATTAATTACTGCCTGCAAACTATCTCCTTCTCCAAAAAGTTACATGGGAATAACTTGAAAATTCCACCATGAAAAAATAGAAAGCAAACTCACAACAAAAACAATTTTTCTGGAAAATTTCTTTGTAAACTTTTTGAATAAATAATCACATTTTATTCAATGATGTTTAACAACCTTTGATAACATAAGCTTTGTTAAAACATTATAGTCATTTCTAAATGAAATAAATCTTGATATCCCTTTCAAATTTAATATTTTACATTTATCTAAAGTCAGATTTATTGTGTTAATAAAGTATGTGTATCCATAAGCACCTATTATGAGAGAAGGCAATTTATAGAAATTCTATATTTTCCTTTTAAAGCATTAAAAATTAAATTCATTTTTAGTGACAGTGTTAAGTGTTGATTTCACTTTTTTGGATGTAGACAGAAAGCATACAAAAGTCTATGGAAATAATCTGTCAAACAAACCACATTATTTATTGTTGCTCAGAAATGAATGATTTTTTTCTTTCACTTGTTTCAAAACAATAGAAATAAAAAATGCGAACTCTCCCTCTTTGCAGATGACATGATCTTGTATTTAAAGAATCCCATGGACTCCACTCACAAATTACTCAAGCTGATTAAAAACTTTGGTAAAGTAGCAGGGTATAAAATTAAACCTCAAAAATCAATGGCTTTTCTGTATGCCAACAATGAGAAAAGCATGGCTGAAATTAGGAAAGCAACTCCATTTGTAATAGCCCCACAAAAAATAAAATACCTAAATTAACTTAAGCAAAGAAGTGTAGGACCTCTATGATGAAAACTTTAAAAACCTGAAAAAGGAAATCAAAACAGAACTTAGAAAGGGGAAAACCCTCCCATGCTCCTGGATTGGAAGGATCAACATGATGAAAATGGCAATACTTCCCAAGGCTATCTACAAATTCAAAGCGATACCTATCAATATTCCAACCTCATTCTTCGAGGAAAAAGAAGAGGCAATCCAAAAATTCATATGGAAAAATAAAAGTCCCCGAATAGCAAAAACAATGCTTAACAGAAAGAACGGTGCTGGAGGAATATCAATACCAAATTTCAAGCTCTGCTACAAAGCAATAGTAATCAAAACAGGTTGGTACTGGCATAAGAACAGACCTCAGGACCAATGGAATAGAATTGAAAACCCAGAAATGAACCTACAGACCTATATCAACCTAATCTTCGATAAGGGAGCAAAAAAATTGAATGGAAGAAAGACAACCTTTTCAGTAAATGGTGCTGGCAAAATTGGGTAATCACTTGAAGAAAACTAAAGCTAGATTCTTATATATCACCCTGCACCAGAATCAATGCCAAATATAATAAAGACCTTGGACTCAAAGCAGACACCCTGAAAATATTACTGGACGGAATAGGTGAAACCCTATTTGTCCTTTTCACAGGCTGAAATTTTCTTAATAGAGACCCAGAAACACAACAAATCAAAGAAAGTTTGTACAAATGGGACTGCATGAAATTCCATAGCTTCTGCATGGCAAAGGACATAGCTAGGAAGATCAATAGAAAGCCCACAGACTGGGAGAAGATCTTCACTAGCCATACTACGGAAAAGGTTCTCAGATCTAAAATAAAATTGAAACTCAAAAAGTTAAATCCAACAACAACAAATCCTCAAGGAAACAACTCCCCAATAAATAAGTGGGCCAAAGACTTACAGAAACTTCTCTCAAGAGGAAAGAAGCATGGCCAATAAACACATGAAGAAATGCTCAACCTCTCTAGCCATAAAAGAAATGCAAACAAAACGATATTGAGATACCACCTCACCCCAGTTAGAATGGCTATAATCAAGAACTCTAATAACAACAGATGCTGGAGGGGATGTAGCCAGAAGGGAACACTACTGCACTGTTGGTAGGAGTGTAAACTTGTTCAACCACTTTGGAAAGTAGTATGGAGGTTCCTCAAAATACTCCACATAGAGCTCTCCTATTACCCAGCAATGCCACTTTTGGGCATTTACCCAAATGATCACAAACAAGACCATACTAAAGCTACCAGCACAACTATGTTTATTGAAGCATCATTTACCATAGCTAAGATATGGAACCAACCCAAATGCCCCTCAGTAGATGAATGGATCAAGAAAATGTGTTATATATATACAATGGAATTCTGTGCCTCCATCAGAAAGAATGATATTGCTCCATTTGTTAGGAAATGGAAAGGCTGGAAAAATTATATTAAGTGAAGTAAGCCAGGCCCAAAGAAACATAGGTCCCATGGTTTCCCTTATTAGCAATAACTAGTATATGTCTGAGACAAGCAGAAACGGTCAGATAAGTTGATGTTAGGCGAAATAAACCCCAAGATAAGGTCTCTAATACTTTTTCTTTCTTGCTAGTTTTTCTAACATATTTATAAGATATTTCTTTGTTGCTTTGTATGTCCCTCCCTCCAAGGTATAACCATGTTTTCACTGTATTTGATGTTGGTATAATTTGTGGAGGGTAAGGGAAAAATCAAATTGTTTAAATAGGGATACAGGTGGACCCATTGCAACAATAAGATGTACAAGACGTTTTGTTGAAAAACAATCTTTACAACTTTGGTGCAGTGGGGTGGGGGGAGAAATGGGAAGGGATGGGAAGGGGAAACAAAGGAGGAGGCAACAATGTTTAATAAGAAATGTACTCATTACCTTGCTCATGTAATTGTAACCCCTCTATACGGTATTTCCACAATAAAAAACTTATTTTAAAAAACAAAGAAAAAAAGAAATTATAAAAAAATATTCTTGAAACCAGTAACAATTTTAAATTAAGAACCGTTTCTACTATGAGTAGGTGTTTGCGGAAGTACACATGATTATGCATGTGTATTTATTTGTCTTTTTCCATCTCTGTGGAAGATAATAATTCCTAGTCTCCAAATCTTTCTTCACAATGGAATTTACAAATAGGAAGCAATCCTCCAGGATGGCGATTTGCTGCAGGTCTTCTAGATTCATGTCTTTTTTTTTCAATCTTCACTGGAATCACAATCAAATTTTTCACTTGGTTCAATGATTGGCTCAAGAACAATTTGGACTGAAATCAGATGAGCAACACAGATGGTATCTAATATTGCATCTCCATTTCTGGCTTGATTCTGTATGCTGCTTGCTTGGTAGCAGAGGAAATCGGTGCAACTGCTGACAGATGACACTATTAGAGCCATCATAGCCAAGATAGAGGGACACCATTAGAATATTCAACAATCTGTTTTATATCTCCATAATCTAACTCCATAGTATTTACCAAAAGTGTCTTTTTTGAACATATTGCAAAGTACCTGAACAGAGGCCATATATGAAACACACCTTTATTCTTCAAATGGTTTATTAAGCAGAGGTATTTTTCATGAATGAGAGATCTTGTATCAGAAGTAAACTCTATATACACATATATTAAATTTTATTAACCTATTTCACTCAATCATTTAAAGTTATTTCATATTAAGAAGGAGAACAAATATGTTTCAATGTTCTTTCAAGCAACTTGTGAGTTTATAAAGTAGTGGTCTACTGATTTTTCATACTCATGCAGTTTGATTCTCCATGAATATTATTTTGGGAAAGAGGCAAGTAATTATAAAGGTTTAGTTATTCCTGTCAAATAAATTATAATTGCAGTGCACTTTTTTCTGTTGATAAGTTGAATTCATATGCATTTCAGATTCAAAATCATGTCAGAATTATAAAGAAAATGCAAATTAAATATAATTTTCTCACAGAGAGATGATTATAAAATTACTATTACATTCATGTTTGTCCTTTTCTCCCTATAATTGACTATCCTAGGGTCTTTTTTGCAACTATTACAGAATCCAACAAAATGAACTGTTCACAAGAAATAGAAGTTTATTTGGTTTGTTATTCTGGAGGGAGGACCAGAGATGAAGAGAGCTCCCCTAGTATGAGCCTTCTTGCTGCTTCATAACATGGCCAAGTCATCATGTTGAGAGTACATATGAGATGATATCATAAATTCCCATAAAAATCAACCCATTCCTGTAATAAAAACATTATAATCTTTTCCTAAGAACAAAACCTTCATGATTTCATCTCTTACATAGCCACCTTTTTGAATGGTTACTAGGGCAATTAAATTTCAATTTTGTTTTGGAGGGGACATTGAAATGATAGCACTATAACTCAATTTGTACGGCAAATTATGTATGCTATTTCATTTTTATTGGTAAAGTCGCTAGGAAGATGAGAGGCATAAGTTATAAAAACAAAGTTTATATATCATATAATGAAGGTTGTAACTATATATGAATATCAAGTAAAATATCAATACTGTGTTAATTTTTCATTGCAGTGAAGAAAAAACCCATCAATTTGTTGATGTTGTTATGGTAAACCTTAAGCTGTTGCTTGTGAGAGACAAGAAACAAAGGGTTTATCCTGACATGCAATTTCAGAGGTATTAGTAATGGTCCACATGACTCTATGGTGTATGTGCTCCTAAATGATAAGGCAGAGCATCATGGCGGGAAGTATGTGATGGAGAAAAGTGGCTCACCTCCTTCAGGTTGGAAGGTAGAAAATGAGAAGAGCAGTGAACCAAAGTAAGACATATATTGCGAAGACGTCTTTTCTCAATTATATACTTCATGCAATCAGCTCTCTCCAACTAACAGCCCATTTGATAAACGTAAACCCATTCATGATCTAATAAACTTTGAATATTGTTACCAATTGGGGACCAACCTTTAACATGATAGCCTTTTTAAGGGGTGTGTCATATTTAAACCTCATGTGTGTTACTTTGCCTTACATTCACCTAAATTGATTTTCACGGCAAACTTTTTAAGATATGTATTATTATTAGAAGGGAAGGTAAGTTAACACAGACAAATAATTTGGTGTTTGCAGGTTATTGCATATCTACTTTAATCAATAAGAGTTGCTAGTGAAACTGTATTTACACACAAACTATCTTCTATTGATTGATTGATTGATCAATCTATAGAAGGATATAGAGATAGAGATAGAGTAATGAGTGTGTAGGCCAGCTGTGAGGCTTTTCAGAGCTAGGTTAGGCTTGACTGATCTCAGGTACACTGCCTTATGTATCTGAGATCAACTTTCAGGTTGACTAAACTGGCTATCTAATTTGGCTAATTCAAATGTCTGGTGTTTGGCTTTGTTTAAGTCAATGTACATTGGTGCCAACAGGCTAGACTGGAGGCTTGGGCAATATTCCCAGAAAGACAGAAGCAAGCAAGTGATTTTGAAACCACATTTTACTGACCAAAGGAATATATAAGACCATGTCAACACAAATATGTTTATTGCAACATTATTCATCATAGCTAAGATATGGAACCAACACATACCCCTCAGTAGATAAATGGATCAAGAAAATGCAAAACTGGAATTCTATGCCTCCATCTGAAACAATGACACTGCCACATTTGTTAGGAAATAGAAAGACTTGGAAAACATATATTAAGTTTAGTAAGCCCTTATTTGCAATAACTAGTATATGTCTAGAATAATCTTACTAGACAAGCAGAAAAGTCAAAAGCTATGTACATATATGACCATATAAGATGATGCTAAGAGAAATGAACCCCAAGATAGGGACACAAGAGGATTTTGTCTTTGTCACTGTTGTTTTTTATGTACTATGCGATTTTTTTTGTTTCTTTTGTATGTTCTTCCCCCATGGTATAAACCCTGTTGTCACTGTATTTGATTCCAGTGCCCTGCATCTTCTATATACATTTTTCTAATTTGGGGATGGGAAGGGGAATAAGAAAATGCTGAAATAAGTATATGTCTTGACCCATTGTAACAATGACACATGCAAGACATTATTTTTAAAACAAACTTTACAACTTGGTGGGGGGGGAGTAGGGGAAGGGGGAGAACAGGAGGGGAGATAGTAGGAGTAACCCCTCTGAACAATATCTTCACAGTAAAATATATAAATGAAAGCCTGTATCAGATTTAACAAATGGGCAATTATGATTAGGCTTACAGGGAAAGGACTACACAGTAATGATTCAAATAGTACAAAGACACATGGATACAGAAAATATAAAACCGCATCCTTTTTTGGTAAACCATCTATTCTAGTATGAATTTCCTATATGGAATTTAATAAAAAGCATGCACTTGATGCATATTAAACTTTACCAATATGTGCATTTAGTCATATTTGCCAAATATATTGACTTTTCAGAATAATTTGTACTTATATCATGATTTTCATATTATAACTGTACTTAAATATGATTATGATTTCTCTCATTTGTATTTTTGATGTCTAATGTACATATTTTATTAAAGACATACTATTTAAGTCTCATATTTAAGAAAACTGAAACATCAACCCCAGAAATCATTTTGGATTTTAATCTCCAGTGTTACAAATCACCATGAGGACTTTTATTCTGATTCTACCCTAGAAGTCATGATTCAGTCAACTATTTTATTACCTGCTTATCTTGGTTTGGTTCATCAGGTAGTTTAGAAAATGAAAGCAGATGGAGTTGGCCAGAAAAGTAGCTCATGGAGACAGTTAGTCACTGAAGTTTGTAATGGATCTCACAGTCAGTACAGAGAAAACTTGATTTGTATGGTAGCCTTTGAGGTTCTTCCTGTACTACTTTATCTATATAAGGAAAAAATACTTTGTAAAATTAGAGTAATTTATGTTTCAGAAAACACATATAGATGTAATAAAACGGGAGTATGCCCTAATAAATTTACATGTTACTGAATAATTATTTTAAATGATATTTACAAAATTAGTTTTAAAAGGCTATTCCTATTCTATTTACTTGAAGCACAGAGTTTATAGTAAGGTAAAATATAATTAATTATGTAAACAATTCCAACTCATCAAGCTGATTTCTCTGGTTTCTGAATATTATAAATGATTTATGTAGCATGCTGTCACATTTCTCATTATGATTGTACTTGAGTTCAATTGACATTTATTATGGGAAAATTAAGACTGAAATTTACTTGTCTGAGTATCTTCAAATAGAATGGAAATACAGGAAATTAATAAACTTGGGAAACATTTCTGGTAAAGGGGTGACATATTAGGAGGGATATTGATGAGAAAGAAATGAACCAACAAAAGGATTTTATTGAAAATAGTTTTTAAAACTTCTAGCTAAATGCATATTTGGCTTAGTTGAATCTTCTTTTACGTGAGATGCATTATTAGTAAAAAGAAACATTTCATATTAAGAAATAAGATGAAGAAGCAAATAGTTAAAAACTCATAAGGTATAAATTCCCAAATGGTTCTTCATTCAGGAACAGTGATTTCACATTCAAAAAACCCAGAAGTACTAGTATATTCTCAGTCAAAGAATTACACCCACACAAAGGCACTGATACTTTGCTTATATGCATTCATTACGTACACTGAAGTTTGAGGTTGGAAAGGATAATGTTTCTAAGGATGAATATTTTCCTCTAGGTATTTGTCTTATAATTAATTTATATCACAAACAAATTACCATTCCAGTGTTTCTGTTCACTCATTCTATGTAAAAATGTCTGCATTGAAAAACTTAATTGACATAATTAATTCATTACATAATATTAGAATAAAATTAAAGTAATATAAAGAAATCACTATTCTAGAATAAATATTTACTCATTTTTATGTCTTCAATAGTTTTTGCAGACTTGAAGAAAGCAGTTTTAATTTCTCTCAAATCTTTATCATTTTTAATGTCAAAAGTCCTTCTGACTTTGGATGATTTCATGGACTACAGTGACATCTCTTTTTTTTAAGCTGGGATAGTGAGTTACTCTCTGACTAAGAGAAAATAGAAACAAAGGCTTCAGGTTTAAGGGATGTAAATGAAAGAGAAATTTTCTTTCTTAGATCTCAAGTTCACTCCCAACCTATCACATCCCTGTAGTAGTAAACTCGACGAAGCATGGAGGAATAAATTCTTATCTTGTTGCTGGTGGCTCATCCTTGTAATCCTAAGTACTCATTCGTCTGAGATCTGAGAATTGTAGTTTGAAGCCAGCCCAGGCAGGAAAGTCCTTGAGACTCTCATCTCCAACTAATCACCAGAAAACCGGAAGTGATGCTGTGGATCAATGTTGTAGAGAACTAGGCTCTGAGTTCAAGCCCCATCACCAACAGAAAAACAAACAAACAAAAAAACCCCACATAAATTCTTTCTGTATATCAATTTTTCAAATCACAGAGCCAGTCTTTTCCACTGGTTATCCCATACTTCACTTCACAAGGCCTAAAAATAACCAATTTTTATTAGATATCTCTACCTTATTTTACTTTGTGCTATTATTGACTAAATAAACTGATAAAATTATGAAAAATATAAGTTAACAGATCAGAACTATAACTTATTCAACTAACACCCAAGTTTCTTTCAGGGGAACAGCACTTGCTTTCAGGAAATAAAATAATACTTTAATAGGTTGAAAACATATTACCATTTCATATTTAGTACATTCTTCTACAAAAATATCTATGTATGCTCTGCTAAGAAGTACCACACATTTGGAAAACATGTATTCTGAACATTAGGAAACTAAACTTTTAAAATATCTTCATTCTTGTTCTGTCTCCCCATGATTTTTATTAGTTTATATAGATTTTATGATACTTGAAACTGAAAGGTTAGGGGCTCTGAGGTATCACACAGGCATTTCAATTTTAGATGTAATAAACTAGGAAAAAAGATTCTTCTACACTAGTTGTGAGGCAAAGATAACCACTGAAGAGGCAAAGGATCAACACAGTAAGCAGGAGAAAAGGATTACAGACAACAGAAATCTTGTCTGTAGTTACTGGAGTAGCCTGCCAATAGCACACAGGCACACACCCAGTCTCCATTTATAACTCCCTCAGCTGGAAGTCATGCTGCTTGCTGGTGTTCAGTGAATGTCAGGGAGTGCTGTGCCCATAATTAGTTTTATTCTCTTACTAAAAATACAAAACAAATGACTACATGATACAGAAACAAGGAATGAGAAATGATGTATGAGTGAACATTGCCTCATAGGATTCACAGACTTTGCTGTTCTACATACATTCATCATCTTACACAATACATTTCTTTATAGATATAAAGTATATTGTTATTTTATAATGTATTATAAAGGATAGTGGGGCCTAGAATATACCACTTAAAATGATAGGCAATAGTATTGTAGGGTTATGACAGTATAAGACATAAACACTTTTTTCTTTCCAGTAAGAGGGGAATCTCATTAACTTGACTAAATGAAACAGAAAGGATTGGAACCAAAGAGAAGAGCAGTGGAATAGAAAAACCTAATGAGGAGTTTCTGTCCAGGTAATTTCTGATTCATTCTCTTAAACCAAGGTGAAGCTAATCACTATTCTTTTAAAATTGTTTAGGCTACAGAAAATTTAGAATAGATTTCAAGAAGATATTTAGTAATAACACAAACAAGATAGAAGGACAAGGTCCAGACCATCAGAGCAAGGCTGCCTTTGTCCTAACAAAAAGTCTGAAATATTTGTATAGAAGATGATGTTTTTCTTTTTGTCTGCTCACATCAGTAATTCTTTATTTCCCATTCATGTTGTCATTCATTGACTGTCTGTGTTCTCTTTATGTCCACAAGGTCATTGTCATTGTCCTGTGCTTTCTTTCTTCCTTCCTTCCTTCCTTCCTTTCTTCCTTTCTTTCTTTCTTTCCTTCCTTCCTTCCTTCTTTCTTTCTTTCTCCCTCCCTCCTCCCTCCTCCCTCCTTCCCTCCTTCCCTCCTTCCCTTCATCCCTCCCTTCTCCCTCCCTCCTTCCTTCCTTCCTTCCTTCCTTCCTTCCTTCCTTCCTTCTTTCCTCTCTTCCTCCCTCCTTTTCTTTCTCCCTTTCTCTCTCTCTTTCTCTTTTTCCTTTCTTTCTTTCTCTTTTTCCTTTCTTTCTTTCTTTCTGTACTAGAGTTTGAACTCAGGGTCTTTGTGCCCCATGGAAAGACCTCCCATGCTCATCCATTAGCAAACCCAATATTATGAAAATGGCAATACATGGATAGCAATCCATAGAATTAACACAACACCTGTTAAAATACCAATGTCATTGCTCAGAGAAACAGAAAAATCAATACTTAATAAGGAAACATAAAAGACCACAGATACCCCCAAAATATTCTACAGATTTATTACACCCATCCTTTGAGATATTAAAATCATGGCCTGTGTGTGTGTGTGCTGGTCCTGGGGTTTGAATTCAGGGCCTGGACACTGTCCTTGAGGATGTTTTTGTTCAAAGCTAGTGCTCTACCACTTGAGCCACACCTCCAAGTTCTGGCTTTTTGGTGGTTATTTAGAGATCATACTCTAATGGACTTTCCCACCTAGGCTGGCTTTGAACTACAATCTTCAGACCTCAGCCTCCAGAGTAGTTAGAATTATAGGTATAAGTCACTAGCACCAGGCAAAACCACATTTTTATGTCAACTTTTCAAACATTTGTAATTGCCATGAGTTACAATGTACTTCATTATATATGCAAGTTTACACATGCCTACACATGATTGAAACTGTGGGAATGTCTGAAGGGATTAAAAAGGGGTAGAAAAAAGAACATTATAAGATAAGCAGCATCAAAATAAATGAGAATAGCAAACTAATCTCAATGAAATCTCCTAAATAATAGAGAATAAATGAAAGTAATCAGGGGATTAATTTGATTCAAGTACTGTATATGCCTATGTGAAATGATATGGTAAAACCCTTTTAAGCTATTACTATATGTAATAAATGACAGGAATGTAAAACAGATTCCACCTAGGGTGGGGGTAGTAGTGGAAGTTAGAGAGTCACTGGGTATAGTGAATAAGATAAATGTGGTCAAAATATTATGTGAAAATAGAATAATGAAACTTTTTATTGGTTTGGGACAAGAGGGAGAAGAAAAGGGATTGCAATAAGGGAATGAGTCTAATTATTGCACATTAAACATGAACATATGAAAATGAACTGATTGATACTGAGGAGTGTAAAGTATAACAAGTAAAATAAGGGTATCTGCTTTTCAGTATAATATTTCATCATTAGACATTGGAAATAACTATTATTTTTATTTTTTGTTCTTTAATTTTATTTGGAATTGTATTTAAACTTGGTTTCAAACATGTCAATTTCAACACATTTTTATTTTATATGGTGGTACAACAGAGAGTTTGGAGAATAATGCTGAAAGTCCAATGGAAATAATAAAAATGGTTATCACAAGGAAAAGACAAGAAAGACATGACTCAACATAATTATGCCTTTTAGGCATAACAGCAAACCCAAGTTATTTCATGTTGCATAGTAACAATTATTATGACGTTTACAATGCTTACAAGCAAACACATCATTAAAATTCAAGCTAACCACTGTTAAAGGTAATAGAAATACTAAGTTGTGAAGCAAGACTTCTTAGATGAAATATATAACAACAAGCCCTACCCTATAAAATGGAATCATAGTGAGTTGGATAATTTACACATGGTACTGAGCTACATTGTATTTTTGCTGTAGCTTCATTTTTTAAAAGCAGTACTCCACTTTGAAAATTTACTGTTATCTTTTATTCAAAGTATGTGTGTAGATTTGTTGCAGAAATGTTTATCCACATGTTTTTTCTCATTGATTCTCAAGAGTTAAGAGTCTCAATCTGCTGGGATGTAGCTCAGTGGCAAAGGACTTGCCTACAAGTGTGACATCCTGGGTTCGATCCCCCATACCAAAAAAGAAAAGACAAAAAAAGAGTCTCAATCTATGTTTGAAATGATCATAATCCTACAAATTTTAATACTAAAATTACAGACCAGATACTTTAAAATTCAAACAACTCCTTAATTTGAACTTAAAAATGTCAAAAAAAATTGCTAATTATCTTGTTGCTAGGGACTTACATTTCCAATAATAATAACAATAATACTCATAAATAACTTCAAATAGAGAACTGTGACTGTTTCTCTGAAAATTAGAGGCAGCTAATATTGTTCTATGAATGAACAACTTGTTTATTTTCTTTCTAATAAGGAAACCAAAGATTTCTCTATATTTACTTCATATTTAAAACTTTAATGTAGTTTCTATTGAACTATCTTTATCATTTATTACTGAGTAAATTGGTGTTATTTATCTTTTTGCTAATTAGCTTTTGTACACTAATAGCTGAGGAAATGTATTTGCACAGATTTTTGAAGCCAGATTTATAGAGACGCTTGATGAACATTGAATTGAAAGTCTACAATGCTATAGACCAGAGATTACGTCTTAATTTACAGAGTTCAAACCCATGGTGTGCTTTGCAGCAATTGCTCCTAGTGGAATAAATCCTCTGACTATAAAGACTACTATAATAATGTAGCATCTTTAAAACAATGCGAAGAACATTTGTGTTTATTTTATTGTGTCACAGTTAAATGTGCTACTTAGAGTCTATATCACGAAACAAAGCACTGGCTGCTCACGTTTCTGAAATGTCGGATTATATCCATAAAAACTAAAAGACAACTTTAGATTGAGGTTGTCTCTGTCTGAATATCAAAATCTTTCTAAATGAATTATGTCAAATATGAACAGTATTCACCAAAAGACTGTGTTCATACCCATTAGTGAACGACTGACCACACCAAGGAAATGATCACACCAAAAGCTATTATTCCTCAGACTGACAATACTTTCCTTGGAACCTGGAAAGTGTCTTCAAGGTCCATTCAATTCTAAGCAACTAAGGTAGTCTTTCCCTAGAATTTCTTCTTTATTTAGCTTCAATAAAACATTGTAATAAGCCTCCAATATAACACATTTTAAAAGGTTACACATTTTCTCCCTTAAGTATTTGCCTCTATGTAACATTTAATATTTCATGAAGAGAAGGTCTATGCTGAGAGATTTGTGACTTACCACAATTCTCTTATATTTCATGTATTTGCTAAATAAGGAAATGCACAGTTAAAAGCTATCCAACCTCAGACTATGGGCCAGAATGAATGATCATGCTGTGGCCTGAAATGTCTGTGAAGCAGGATTTTGACAAGCCACACAATATAGATTGTGTTGGAATGGTGGCTCTTATCTGGATGTTTATGGATGTTGACTGCATGAACCAATTGCCCTGGATTCCAAATAAATGGTCCTCCTGGCTCTGGCTTAGCCCTGTGCCTCATAATCTGACGCTGCCTAACAAGCAGTCTGAAATATCATGCCTGACACTGTCTCTAAGTTAATGAAGGCAATTCATTGTATAGGAAAATGCATTTTATGGCCATGGATTTAAAACCTGGAGTAAAACTGCACTTAAAACTGTGTCTTACACAGAATGTAGTCTTTGGTGTAAAAACCCCATTGAAATAAACATCAGAGGAAGCCACCAAGTGCATGTTATTTTATGTTTTTCTCTCATGTGTTTTAACTCCTATAGGTCTCAAGGAGCGTGTTTCCTAAACTAATATTATAATTGATGTTATACAATTCTTCTGTACCTGTGTGTATTCTATCTTGAATGAGTAGTTTAATATAAAAGTGCTTGTATCTTTCAATTTACAAATTAAAACATTTCTTTTGAGAGAATTTTTTTTCTTTTTTGTTGATCATTGGGCTTGAGCTCCGGGCTTGAGCTGCTGTTCCTCAGCTCTTCAGCTCAAAGCTAGTGCTCTACCACTTGAGCCACAGTGCCACTTCTAGTTTTCTGGTGGTTTATTGGAGATAAGAGTCTCACGGACTTTCCTGCCTGGGCTGGCTTTGAACCAGGATCCTCAAATCTCAGCCTCCTGAGTAGCTAGAATTACAGTCCTGACCTGCTGGCACCCAGCAAAGAGAGAAATTCTTACATTAAAGAATTACATTACACTTAACATTAAAGAGAAGTTTGAAGCTGGAGTCTGAGGTCTGAGGATCATAGGTCAAAGCCAGTCCGGGCAGGAAAGTCTGTGAGACTCTTATTTCCAATAAACCACCAGAAAACTGGAAGTGTCACTGTGGATCAAGTGGTAGAGGGCTAGTCTTGAGCTGAAGAGCTGAGGGACAGCACTTAGTCCCAGAGTTCAAGCCTCATGACCAGCAGAAACAAACAAACAAACACAAAAACAACAAAAAAGAAAACAATAAAAGAGAAAGTTTGGGTTTGTGGATGATATTTAAGTCAATTGTGTATTCTTTCAAGCACTTCCAAATCAGACTCAATTCCTGGGGTCCTGTAGACTTTTTCTTGTCCAATTCACAATCTGTATTTTTGTCTTTTGTGAGACCAAATCATAGATAATATTTTCTGTTAATCTTATCAATTTACTACTCTTCTAGATATCCTGTGAGCATTATGTTCCATAAATTCTGAGCATTAATTCTCCTCCACCTATGTGTGTGTGTGTGTGTGTGTGTGTGTGTGTGCTAGTCTTGGGCCTTGAAATCAGCACCTGGTGTAGACCCTAAGCTTTTGTTCTTAAGGCTGGTATTGGCTTTGAACCAGACCACATCTTCTTCAATAGCTAGGATTACAGATGTAAGACACTGTTGCCAGGCTATTTTTATTTTTATTTTTTTAGCTAACACTACATACTTATTGACAAAATCTTCTGGATGTGAGATCATGATTTCCAAAACAACAAGAAAATAAACATAGCCTAATAATAATAATGTAATGTATTTATCACATACATATTTATCCATGTTGAATAATTTAAATACATTAATATTTCTGGAAAAAACAATCCCATAAGATATTTACTGCTAAAGAAACTGAGAACAAGAGTAGTGAAACAGTATGCTAAGTTCACAAATCACATGATGGAATTGGGACTGGAAAAGGTGATTTAAATCTCAGTTCTCATATTTAAAATCTCCCAAGCATATTTGGGAAAGTGTAACCCAAGAAGATTAAAAAATATTATTTTATTTATGTTTAATTTCTTTCTTCAAATGCTGATGAAGTTAATGCAATGAGATAAATTTCAGTATAAGCATTTAATAGACCAGAGCTCTCACTTAGTCAACCCCTTCAAACTTTACTCTTTAAAAGAAAGCCTATAATAGCAACTAAACTGAGGGGAAAATAGTCATGATTGGAAAAGAAGACTTTAATAAAGTGTCACTATTTCAAGTTAGTAAAGAAATGAGGCATTATAAAAGTTCAAATTAAAAAAAGAATTTTGGGAAAAGAAATGGACTACTTTTTATTGTTTAGTAAACTTTTATAGTGAAAATTCCCAATTTTTCATAAAAAATACAGGAAGATCTGTGGTTTAAGCAATGGATTAAGGAGAGAGAATAAAATCATGCATTTCAAATGAACTGCTGTTTGATGAAGTCATATATATATATATGAATGTATATATATGTATGTATGTATGTGTATATATATATATATATATATGGTGGTGGTGGCGGTGGTCGTGGGGCTTGAACTCTGGACCTGGACACTAACCCTGAGCTTGTCAGCTCAAGGTGAGCATTCTACCACTTGAGCCACAGCGCAACTTTCACTTTTCTGGTAGTTAATTGGAGATAAGAATCTCACAGACTTTCCTGCCTGGCCTAGCTTTGAATCGCGATCCTCAGATCTCATTCTCCTGAGTAACTAGGAATATAGGAGTGAAGCACTGGTGCCTGGCGCTATATATATATATATATATATATATATATATATATATGAATATAGGAGTGAAGCACTGGTGCCTGGTGCAATAGACACACACATACTAAGGACATTAGTATATATATATATACATACATATATATATACATACATATATATATACATACATATATATATGTATGCATATATATACACCTATCTATACATATAGATTGTCTATATTTTTATATTTCTTTAATTAATATTATATCTCTATTTTCAAGTTCATGTATGTATTTATGCCCCAGTACGATAATGTTCTAAAATGGGACCTTTGATATATTCAATATATTGTGTAAATTAGGTATTTTTAAAGCTCTGGAGGTCATAAACACAATGTATGGAAATGCCTTAGTTCTACTTTCCAGAATACTGCCTGTAGGACTCAAGTTTTGCCTCTTTCCCAAAGTAAGGTATATTCATCCTCTCTAAAATTCAATATCTCATTGTGCCATTAGCTCAAAGCCATTCTTTTCATCTAAATTTTTGTATCTCAATCTCTTAAGGTTCAAAACGACATCACTCAAACGAGGCAAGAATGGGTCTCTTAGGTAGAAGCTATTGAATTTAGCCACTTATACCACAATTCCTTCCCTTGGTATGTACATTTGAAATGAAGCAGATACATTTTCATTCGTATCCACTGTCTCCCACCTGTATATCTGGCTTTCCAAGTTGCAAAAAAATGAATGAGCACAAAATTATATTGCTCAAAAATGAAGTATTCAAATAAAATATAAGTATTTAAAGCAATAAGACAATATACAGCATGATCTTATTTTAAATTACATATAAAATTAAAAAACTAATAAGTATAAACCAATATATACTTCATATTGCAATCTGTTAATATATCAATGAGTTGAAAGATCAAAGTTGGAAATTTGTGAGTTTATCTTTGGTTGTTATCAGTTAATGGACTCATTGAGATTAAAAGTCAGAAGAGATTATGTGTATTACTATTTTTCCCAGAATGGTCTTAAACTCTGAGTGCAAGTTATCATCAGCTTCCTGAGTAGAGTAGTTGAGACAATAGTCATAAAGCATCACACCAGTTCCTGGATGAATATATGAGTGCATTTACCTACAGGAGAGATCTGTTAGAAAATGTTGATGATTGATACGGTATTTCCACCTTAATGAAAATATTTGAAAAACATTTTAACAGAAGAAATATTTCTTGATATTATTTATTTGGCACAAAATATTTGACAACATTTTGGGGAACAAAGGGAAGTTATGTTTCCATATATCTGTTAATATTACTAGAAATTATCAATCAATTGTACTAGCATAAAATGTACCAGTTAATTAAAATGTATAATTGGTGTCATATTTTGCAATACAGACCAAAATATACTTGATCTGATAGCTTTATGAAGTGTGAATTGTCATTTTTTCCAGAATGAAATAGTGCCAGATTTCTAAGGAAGAGTTGGTGTTTTAGTGTTTGATGCCCTTGGATAAAACTAAGATAGGAGGTTCTACCTTCAGATGTAATCTATTTCTTCCTTGGTCATTTATAATACTTTCATCAATTTAGTTCTGTAAATCCACATTACTTTAAATCTGAGTCCATAAGACACCTAATAATAAAAATGATACTAGCTATATCAGATTCTTAAATATATTCCCAGGGAAAAATCAGTTTTAGCACTTCTGTTTGTTTAATATGGTATTTACCTTTGAATTTCTACAATAATTCCACATCATTTTATTGTTTCACCCATTTCGGATGACTATGGACTATTAACTCCTAATTTTTAACTTATAATAACTTGTATGTTTATAGTATTACTTATCTATTATCATAGCTCATATGTAATTATATTACTGCTTTCATAATAAATTTCTCTTTTCAGTCATTAAAATGAGTATATTATAATGATAAATATTGCAAGTTAACAGAAGTTTATGGCATATAGAAAACCCACACTAAGTTATCCCATTAAATTTGTTTATATTCTGAAGACAATGGAATGCAAAGATGCTAAAGAACAAAACTTACAAAAGTTTCTTCCTTTTGATTTATATTGAAGCAAGCAGAATTTTATTGGTGTCTGTCATTGTTAGAGTTTACTCTTTGCACTAAGTAAAACAACAAGCCAGAGGCAAGCAGGGGAGGGGGGAACTATTGGTAGAGAATTATGAGTCTTCCTCATCCCAAATTAAAATAAGTAGATTTTAGAAATAGTAAAATGTGATTATAGACTAATGACACAGAATAGATTTAATTATCAAAGGTATTAAAATTTTTCCTACATTTTCAAGAAGGCACCTAAAAGTTTTTTGTCTTGATGTTTTATGATCTATAAAACACTTTACAAATCACACATACATATAGTTATTCTTTTCTTCCTCAAGGATTAAAGTAAATATATGCATTTTATCATTCTGAGTAATCCCCAAAACCAGAAAGTTCCCATTTATGCTTATTATTTTGTCCCTCCACATCAAACACATTTCACCCATACCACAATGTAGCACTGTATTTACAGTCACATTTCCACTGTTGGAGCATTGCATGGTTCTCTTCAGTGAGCGCTCATAGGAGTATTTTGCCCAAACAGCATGCTTGCAGATGCAGTTGGCAGAACCACAAATCATCAGCGTTTGAGGCTTGTGGTTTAATTATAACAAGGGTATGGTTTGAGCTCCTCTCTAATTTATTCTAAAGACACATCACTTTAATGGGGTTTCAATGAACTGTACACTAAAGGCATAGTGCTAAATGCAAAAAAAAATGTGCTGCTCTTTTCTGTTCTGAAAAAGTGAAGATATTGATCAGGCTCGTGATTAAATATCACTTGAAGAATGCCTTCCAAAAGCATAAACCTTTGTTACATTTCTTAATTGTGAAGAGATTATATACTACACCAGTATCTTTGTCTAAGTACCAGCACACAATAAATATAAACATGGGAATTCAGCTTCCTGCTGGTGAATTGCTAGATGTTGAGAACAGAGAGACTGACAGAGATAAGGAGAAATAATTATAATTACACATGGTCTGCAGTCTTCTTTGTCTTTACTGAGTCACTAATGTGGATAAGTTTATGAATGCATATACTGGATGGAAAATTTCAAACCATGAAATCATTCATTCTTTTATTTCTTCAACTATTATGGCCTTGACGTTGAACTAAAAAAAGTCAAGATTCAAATGGAGCAGATGTATACTCAGGTTGAAGGTCATAAATGGGAAGAACACCAACAAAGAATCACACATTCAATGTTGTATGTTCTTTTGACCACTATGAGAAATACTTCTAAAGAGAACATGGTACTGCAGCCTGTCACAAATAAGGGTGGGCTACAGTCACAGAGAGCAGGAAAGGACAACTTCAGAAAGATCACACTCTCCTTTTTATTGTATAGGCAAAGGCAGGCTTCTAAGTTAAAGTGATATTAACAGTCAATTCCAAAGGCTTTGGAGCAAGACAAAAAGATCTCTTCTGACATCCACCTAGCCTAAGCCACCAAGCATTCAGAAATGCCACTAAAGATAGGATATTTCTGTTCATTTTCAGTATCAACAAAGGCTATTCTGTGTTCATTAATACAGGATACCACCATAAAAGCAAAAGGAAAAATGAGGGGAGAACAATAGCATCCGTCATGGTGAGGAGATGCAATACACTCATAAATGGTTAGGTTGAATTCAAACCTCTTTGTACAACGACTTTAAAACAAGTTTAAACACTTAAAAAGAAAGTAACACTATGTCCATAGAAAAATAGAAGCTCATCAAGTGTGACATTAACCTACCTTTAAGTGACCTAATTTTACAACTTCCTAGAAATAGTAACATTTTAGGGATGATTGACAACCTCTGTAACAGGATGCTTTTTTGTTTGAGATGGGGCTCTGCTGAGTTTATAGTTCCTTGTATTTTTTCTTTAATATCTTGTCTTTTTCAGTCAAGCATTTGGGATAGATCATACACTTAAAAGAATATGGAAATGAACTTGTGAAGTTCTTAGGAAATGATTATAATTTAAATCCACAGGCAAAAATATTAAACGTTGATTTTTTTTCTTGGAAACTGGCTCGTGTAGCTTTGAATTTCTGGTTAGATAGAAATATCAAAAATATATATGAAGAGTCAAATCCTGGAATGGAAGAAATGAAAGTAGTTTTCATTTCTTAGATAATTAATTGAAAGCTTAGGAAAAGCTAATCATCTTTTACAAGATTCTCAGGGAGTTTACATTAAATTTGTAAGTCTAGAAACTTGACAACTGATCTTTAAAATCCATTAAAAAAAAGAGAACAACAAATCCATATAAACTTTAACCCAAGGAAAGAACCTGATTCTCAACCCTGTCTCAGAGTTATGATTCATTGCTTAGATGTCCACTGTCTCTTTTATAAAGCCACCTCAATAAATCTTTGCTCTGTCTTATTCTCTTTCCTCAGTAAATTCTTTTGTTAACCCCTTAAAAAGTTACAGAAGTAATCAGAATAAGTTTCTAATTGTAATATTTTTATCCCTGCTAATTCCATCTTAATACTTTTAAAATATGAAAATAAGTGAATATATTCATTTCTAGAAGAACAGAAACTATATCTCATGAAAAAGTCTTATGACTAATCAAGTAGAGTATTGACCTACAAATTAAGAGCTCTGCTAGGAGTTGTGAATTACATCTCTTAGTCTTAATATTTATATTTGTAACTGAGCATTGTGTTCATTGTGTATTTTCCCAACTTAATATTAATATATGCAAAATAAATAAATGAAGCATTGAGCACAAAGAAAAGGTGTACAATGTATAACAGAAATCAAGGCCTGTCCCCAATTTGCTGTCTCATCCTCAACATTAAAAAATATATTTTGCACACAGTATTATTCAAAACCTTGCTGATAAAAAATAAATGCATACTTCTTCTAGGAGTTATCTTTGTTTCTTTATAAGAGTACGAGGCAAATTGTGTAAATGCTCTTGATCCTCATATTTAAATATGAACAAAATTCTGGGTTTTAACATTCAGAAAAGAGAATACATTTTTAGAAAACTGAATTTTAAACATATACTTGTAGATCATTTTATATTACTACATATTATTTAAGCCTTAACCTGTAATTTATCTTCATAGCTAAAAAAATAGAGACCAATTAAGATAGTTGGCAAATCTCCAATTAACTTCATTAATTATTGAGGAAATGTTATTCTACAGGAGCACAATTACTCTGACTGACAGGTTCTTTCAGTGTCTAAAAGACTATATCAATTTGCATAGTGAGTTACAATTTTTCAGCATTTTATATACAACTCTTGCTATTTAACATATGTATTTTGTGGGGAGGGTCCAGTCGTGGGGCCTGAACTCTGGGCCTGGGCGCTGTCTCTCAGCTCTTCAGCTCAAGGCTAGCACTCTACCACTTGAGCCACAGCACCACTTCTGGCATTTTTCTTTTTGCTTATGTGGTGCTGAGAAATTGAACCCAGAGCCTCATGCATGCAAGGCAAGCACTCTACCACTGAACCACCTTCCCAGTCCCTAACATATCTATTTTTTGAGAATTACTTGCTCAATCCTATTTAATTGTTTTTACAGCTATTAAAAATATTGACATGCTCATTAGACCTATTGCGTTTATCAGCTATCCATCACTAAGGCAGAATACATGAGATAATTAACTAATAAAGAGAAAGGATAATATTTATTCATAGTTTTAGAGGTTAATGGTTGAGATGACCAGTTTGTTTTTAAGTGACTAATAGGAATTGCACAGGTTAGAACCTCATGACACAGAAGCAAGAAAATAAAAAGGAAGGGCATGGGCATACTAACCTAAGTACTCTCCCACAAAGCCTTACATCCTGAATGTTCCATAACCACCTGATTGTGCTATTCAGCCACTTCCTGATAATGCTACTATGAATACCAAGCCTTTATCACATGAGCATCTGGACACATTCAAAATCTATACTGTAGCACCTACAATAACTTGCATAGCATTTTTTTATTCCTAAGTTCTTCAGAAAACCTTTTATCATCTTGCTTCACATGGACGTATGTGCATAGATACATTTTAGTAAAGAACACTGATTGGTAGCTGGATTTTTAAAAAGCAGTTGCGTTATTTTTGTATAATTCCAAATTTTGTAATCAGTCAGAAATATTTTCGTGTTAAGTATAAAGTTATGTTAGCCATCAATAACATTATAGGGTATTGAAAGATAAATGCTTAAAATCATTTTTGCTATTGGCTTAAAGATAAGTTCAAAGAAAACTAGGTAACTTTCATTCTATTGTTTTTTTCTTAGTTCTGCATGGAAGAGATCAGGAGAACAAATGTAAAAACCAACAAAAATTCTAACAAGGACTTTTGGAGAAACATACTCAACAGAGAATTACCTGTTATATTCACAACATATGGACTCTTCAAGTAAAAGTCAGTGGAATTGTTTTGTGGAATTGTTTTTCCTTTGATAGAGTGGAAAGGCCCTGGCTAACTTACAACATGTGGGAAAAGAGTCTTGCCAGGGTCTCAGAATGATACTGTGGATTACAAATGCCTCCCTCATGCTTTTGGAGTTGGTTAACATTCACAAGGTCTAAGTGCTGTAGGGAATATACAATTAGGTATGCATTCTGATTAGGTTATTAACAACTTCTATTAAAAGACAAAGGTTTAGGGATGAAAATAATTTATTCTCCTAATCTTTGCTAATTTAGGGCACATTACCATTAGATACTCTGAAAAATAAATGTTGTGGAAAAGTTTTATAATTTTTACTATTTTTAATAATTCTTATTATCTTTAAGTAGTTGCATGACCAGGTTAACTTGCATTATACGCATCAGCTGACATGTTGAATATAGAAGGCTTTAATCAGCCCAGAGGGTTTCAGGAACAGACTTCACAGACTAATCTAATATTTTGTGCAAAATTTCATTAAAACAAAATTACTGCATTTCCTAGAATCTATAGAGTTTTCATTAATCTGGATTCAAGATAACAATGATTTGCATTTAAAGGTATATATTTTTCCATTGCTTAGTCATGTTAAGTTCGAGTTGTATCTTGGACATTTGCAAGATAATGTGTAAACGTTTACATTAATATAACATTCACATTGCTATCATGAGAAATTAACATATACATATTGTCTAATGACTGCTGACAACCTTATTATGTTCATGTAATGAAGTCAAATTCAATAGAAGGAACTGTTAAAGTAGAAATGTCATTGCTCAAAATGTATAATTTCTTGACATATAAAGAGTAGTTGGACATGGAAAGATAAAATGATGCCAATATTTTATCTACCTATCTGATATGGTCTGAAGTATCCTTTCTCTAAGAATTTTGTGTCAAATTGTACGCCCAGAGATGATCACATGAAGCAGTGGAGAACTTTGAAGAAATGTCATCAGTGAAATTGTAGAGCTCTGTAAAACCTTGTTTGCCCTTTCAGTATGTGGAAGCGCAGCTACCAGTGGCATAGAAGGCAACATTTGTGATGTATACTCTCACCAGGCAATACTGGAACCTTGAACTTGGACATCAATGCCACCACAAGTGAGAAACAATAATTGCCTGTTGGTTCTAAGTTACCAGTCTAAGGTATTTTGCTGTGTTTACATGGCTTGTGCACTATACATGCATATATATATATATATATATATATATATATATACTTTGACACATACATATACATATTTATATACATCTTTGTGTACATTGATGTTTACTGTCCATTTATTTAGCAACCTATTTACTTAACTCCTAAGAATATCTTCAGTTACTTAGGCTTCTAAACAATGCTCTAAAGTAGCTGGATGACTATTACAAACGATTCCAGGAAATAACTGCAGTTAGATGTGATATTAAAATCTGCATATCTTGCAGTACTTTGTGCTTTGGAATTGGCCCCTTACTAAGCTCTTTGTACCATTATTAAATCTTAAAGGAATTATAACTTCTGTTTTTTGTAACTAGCTTGAAACTTTACCTAATATATTTTGCATGCCTTATCATAGAATATAATGTATTGATGACAGATAATAGTTTTAATTACTTTTTAATTTAGAGTTCAAAACATAAATCCCAATAGCAATAGAGCAACAGAAATTCTTTCAAGGTAATTAAAGGAAATAAAGTTTTGGACACTCCAGTGATAATATTTTCTTTCTGTAATTGGGGTTTATTTGGCTCTTCTACTAAATCAAAATTTACATACGTTGGATTTTTTTTTCAGTCCTGGGGCTTAAACTCAGGACTTGGGCACTGTCCCTGAGCTTCTTTTGCTCAAGGCTAGCACTCTGCCACTTAAATCACAGCACCACTCCTGGCTTTTAGATTATTTTTCTGTTTATGTGGTACTGAGGAAGTGATCCCAGGGCCATGCATGCTAGAAAAGCACTCTACCACTAAGCCACATTCCTAAAGAGAATTTATACTTTTACTTGTTTTAATTTTCACAAAATGGAATAATTACATGAGATAGGAACAATTGGAAAGTGAGTTATATTTAAAAGCTAACATGTTCTACATATTATTTCACAATGAGAGTTGACCAATATTGAGAAAACTCTTATCGGGAAGAAATACTGATTATTGGATAAAGTTAAAAATGAAACACTTAAATAACAGAGTCATTGAAACAAAGAAAATGCTTATCATATATTAACACACTACAGAAATAATGTTACCCCATGAAAGACAATAGTTTTAACTTTTAGCAAATATTTGTCAGGTATAAATATGGCAGGGGAAGAAACACAGTAAATATGAAAGTATGCTGTACACAAGTATGAGATACAATCAGTCCTTAGGTATATGACTTGTACCTTAGTTAAGAAAAATTGAGAGAACTAACATTTATTGAAAATTAGAATTTTCTTTTTTAAATGTTTTTATTGTAAAAATAGTGTACAGAGGGGTTACAGTTAAATGAGTAAGTTAATCAGTACATTTCCTATCGAGCATTGTTGCCTCCTTCTTTGTTTTTCCCCTACCATTCTTTCCCTCCCACCTCCCCAGCTGCCCCCTCCTCCCCGCAAGTTACATAGTTTGTTTCTACATAGTGTCTTGTACATCTCATTGTACAATGGGTCACCCTGTATCCTTATTTCAGCATTTTGTTATTTATCTTCCCCTCCTCAAATTAGAAAAATGTATAAACAAGACGCAGGGCACTGACATCAAATACAGTGAAAACAGGGGCTATACCATGAGGGGAGAACATACAAGAGAAAAAAAAATCACATATTACATTTTAGATTCATTAAAAACAACACCAGGAAAGAAAAAACAAGTTGTGTCCCTATCTTGGTGCTAATTTCATTTAACATCATCTTATATAGTCATAGTCATAGCTTTTGAACTTTTTGGCTTGTCCTCAACTTACTCTATTTATTGCAAATAAAGGAAACCATGGGGCCTATGTTTCTTTACACCTAGCTTACTTCACTTAATATAATTTTTTTCCAAGTCTTTCCATTTCCTAACAAATGGGGCAATGTCATTCTTTCTGATGGAAGCAGAGAATTCACACACACACACACACACACACACACATGTATATAATATCACATTTTCTGGATCTATTCATCTATTGAGGGGCATCTGGGTTGGTTCCAAATCTTAGCTATCATAAATAATGCCAAAATAAGCATAGTTGTGCTGGTAGCTTTAGTATAGCCTTGTTTGTGATCGTTTGGGTAAATGGCTAAAAGTGGGATTGCTGGGTCATAAGGGAGCTCTCTGTGGAGTCTTTTGAGGAACTTCAATACTGTTTTCCAAAGTGGTTGCACAAGTTTACACTCCCACCAACAATACAGTAGAGTGCTCTTTTGGCCATATCCCCTCCAGCATCTCTGGAGATTTCTTGTTTATAGCCATTCTAATTGGGGTGATGTGGAATCTCAATGTTCTTTTGATTTGCATTTATTTTATGGCTAGAGAAGTTGAACATTTCTTCATGTGTCTACTGGCCATTCTTATTTCCTTTACAGATTGGTTTCTATTTAATGATCCTTAACAGAAATAACAGCACTGGAGGAATATCAATAGCAAATTTCAAACTCTACTTTAGAGTCCTAGTAACCAAAACAGCTTGGTATTGGCACAAGAAGAGACATCAGGACCATTGGACTAGAATTGAAAACCTAGAAATGAACCCACAGACCCATAACCACCTAATCTTTGATAAGGAAGCTAAAAAAATAGAATGGAAGAAAGACAGCCTTTCCAGTAAGTGGTTCTAGCAAAATTGGTTAGTCACTTGTAGAAAACTAAATCTAGTTCCTTATATTTCACCCTGCACCAGAATCAATTCCAAATGAATCAAAGAACTTGGACTTGAAGCAGACACCCTGAAAACATTACAGGATGGAATAGGTGAAACCCTAGGTTTCCTTGGCACAGGCCAAAATTTTCTTAATAGAGATCCAGAAACACAACAAATCAAAGAAAGTTTGGACAAATGAGATTGCATGAAGCTGCAGAGCTTCTGCATGGCAAAGGATATAGCTAACAAGATCAATAGAAAGCCCACGGATTGGGAGAAGATCTTCACTAGCCAAACAACAGACAAAGGTTTCATATCTAAAATAGAATTGGAACTCAAAAAGTTAAATCCCCCAACAACAAATCCTCAAAGAATCAACTCCCCAATTAAGTGGGCTAAAGACTTAAAGAGAAACTTCTCTAAAGAGCAAAGAAGGATGGGCAATAGACATATGAAGAAATTCTCAACCTCTCTAGCCATAAAAGAAATGCAAATCAAAACAACATTGAGATACCACCTCACCCCAGTTAGAGTGGCTATAATCAAGAATTCTAATAACAACAGATGCTGGAGGGGATGTGGACAGAAGGGAACCCTACTGCATTGTTGGTGGGAGTTTAAACTTGTTTAACCACTTTGGAAAGTAGCATGGAAGTTGCTCAAAAGACGCCACATAGAGATCCCCTACGACCCAGCAAGCCAACTTTTGGGCATTTACCTGAATGATGACAAACAAGACCATACTAAAGTTACCAGCACAATTATGTTTATTGCAGCATTATTTACCATAACTAAGATAAGGAACCAACCCAGATGCCCCTCAGTAGATGAATGGATTAAGAAAATGTACAATGGAATTTTATGCTTCCATCAGAAAGAATGACATTGCCCCATTTTTTAGGAAATAGAAAGACTTGGAGAAAATTCTATTAAGTGAAGTAAGCTAGGCCCAAAGAACCATAGGTCCCATGGTTTCCCTTATTAGCAATAACTAGTATATGTCTGAGAAGAGCAGAAAAGTTCAGATAAGATGATGCCAAGCAAAATGAACCCCAAGATAACGACACAACTCATTTTTTCTTTCTTGTTATGGTTTCTAATGTATTTATAAGGTACCATGTGATTTTTGTTGCTTTGTATGTCCCTCCCCCATGGTATAATCCTTGTTTTCACTGTATTTGATGTTGGTATAATTTGGGGAGAAGAAGGGAAAAACAAATTATTTAAATAGGGATACAGGTTAACTCATTGCAACATTGAGGTGTATAAGATGCTATGTCGAAAAACGAACTTTACAATTTCGGGGGGGAAGCGGAAGGAATGTAGTTTTGGAGATGGGAGGAAAGGGAAAAAAAACAAAGGAGGAGGCAACAATGCTTGGTAAGAAATGTATTAGTTACCTTGCTCATGTGATTGTAACCCCTCTGTGCAGTATTTTCACAATAAAAAACTTATTTAAAAAGTCTTGCTGGGAAGATGGCTCAGTGGTAGAGTGCTTGCCTTGCATGCTTGAGGTCATGGATTCGATTCCTCAGTACCACATAAGCTTAAAAAGCTGGAAGTGTGGCTGGGAAGGTGGCTCAGTGGTAGAGTGCTTGCCTTTCATGAATGAGGCCCTGGGTTCGATTCCTCAGCACCACATAAGCAAAAAGAAAAAAGCCGGAAGTGGCGCTGTGGCTCAAGTGGTAGAATGCTAGCCTTGAGCTAAATTGCTGAGGGACAGCACCCAGGCCCAGAATTCAGGCCCCACGACCGGACCCAAAGAAAAAAAAAGCTGGAAGTGGTGCTGTGGCTCAAGTGGTAGATCGCAAGCCTTGAGCTGAAGAGCTGAGGGACAGTGCCCAGGTCCAGAGTTCAGGCCCCACAACAGACCAAAAAAAAAAAAACGACGAAAAGTTGTTAGCCCACTTATTTATCAGGTAGTTGTTTCTTTGAGGATTTGATGTTGGGGGATTTAGTTTTTTGAGTTCTAAGTATATTTTAGATTTGAGACCCTTGTCCGATGAATGACTAGTGAAGATCTCCCAATTCCTTGGCTTTCCATAGCTCTTGCTATCTATGTCCTTTTGCAGAACTGCAATTTAATGTAATCCCATTTGTCCAGCCTTTCTTTGATTTGTTGTGTCTCTGGGTCTTTATTAAGAAAATTTCAGTCTGTGCCAAGGAGCTCTAGAGTTTCTCCTATTCCTTCCTATAATGTTTTCAGGGTGTCTGCTTTGAGTCCGAGGTCTTTGATCCATTTGGAGTTGATTCTGGTGCAGGGTGATATATGGGGAACTAGCTTTAGTTTTCTACAGGTGTTTAACCGATTTTGCCATTTACTGAGAAAGTTGTTTTTCTTCCATTCTAGAATTTTCTTGATGGTGTGCAACCTAAATATCTTTGCTGTTACCGTAGTGATTATCATCTTATGCATCCAAGTATAAAGTGGTAATCATAACACATTTATATGATACTTATCAGATTTTATTTGCTTTGGTGGATGACTGGATAGAGGAGTAGAACTTCCTAAGAAGGATGAAGGAACTCACTGTTTTTAAAAAAGCAGTATGTTCAGCTAACATTTTAAATTTACATATACAGACTAAGAGGCACAAAATCTAATTTTCTCTGTTAGTGAATGCTCCCTTCTCCCCCAGTCATGGCATTTGAACTCTGGGACTGAGCACTGTCCCTCAGCTCTTCAGCTCACGGAGTAGGCTCTACCACTTGAGCCACAATACCACTTCCTGTTTTCTGAGTGGTTTATTGGAGATAAACCCGGCTGGTTTTGAACTGCTTATACTCAGATCTCAGCCTCCTGAGTAGCAGGATAACAGGTGTGAGCCACCTATGCCAGGTATGAATGCTTTTTTAAAATGTATATTCAAAGACTATTTTCACTATTTTCCTTAAAGTTGAAGGATGTTTATTTCTTATTGTTGCAATACAAATATTTCATTCGTTTTTATCCAATATTAAAATTGTGTTTTTTTAAAAAATTGCTGTCTTGTACATGTAACATTAATTTTGCTTAGGTGTTAAAATCTTTGCTAGCAATATGGATTCTTATAAATTGTATCTCAGACATCAAGAAATTGTAAAATAAGACCCACTTGTGTTTATTGGTAAAAAACCGTGATGGAAGAGAGCAAATAAGAATTAAAGTTGGAAATTTAAAAAAACAAAAATCATACACCCAGCAATAAAAAACATAAAAAAGAAAAAAATCCCAGAGATTTAACCTTATCTTTCCATTTATAGCATAATATATTCAGAATATATATATATATACTTATATACATATATACATACATGCATACATGCAAATAAAATCAATATATTCTGAGCTTGCCTAAATATATCAGCAGATTCTGCACACTGATTATGTAGTAGATTTTTGGGAACTCTCTTTTTATAAAAATCTATTAGCTTAGTCATCTGTATAATTTAAAGCAAAGCCAAAATTGTAGCTGATTTGGGGATTCTTTCTGCTGTTAGAAATGTCATTATATTCAAGTTTTTGTTCTGATTCATTAAAACAAAAGTGTGCTTATGGTCAAATTACTTAGCCTTTATGAAAACAAGATTGATCACTGAAATGTGGATATGTCACATAATATTTTAAAAAGAGCTATGTAAGAGCTTATAAAGTATTCAGTAGAGTACCTTAGGACAAACTAAAGGTTATTTATTGTTCAGTCACAATAACAAATTACCTAGCTCCATTTAATTTACTTCTATAAGCTTATTTTGCATAGTGCAGTTTTAACAAGGCTTTTGAATTCAGGTATGCTGAAGTCTTTCCTATCTTTATGAGTGGTATAAATATCATTTGTTTCTCTCTAAGGATCAGATTTGATATTTTTAAATAATACATTCAAGGGAATGCTTATGTTATTATTAGTGGTCTTAAACTGATATGAAGGAAGGAAAGCTGATAAAAGCATACTTTCCTGTAAATTATAGGAATGTTAAACATTTTCCAAACCTATACCTCAATGGGATTTTAACAGAATGATGTCACATTGCTAACATCATTTTGTTTCTTCTTTCAAGTGAACCATCAGAGACTGTTCATTATTGTTCTATTATGTCCAAGTCACTGAAAAATAACATTATAGGGGTTAGATTATGTAGAGCTGTGGTTTTGTAGATGTTCTATGAAAACATTTGAAAATTGCTATTAGGCATTTTTCCCCCCAAAACCGCAATTTGGATCAGTATATCATTTGCTAATTAACTCCTGCCAAATAATTGTATTGAAAACCATTCAAGAGGAATAGAACAAAATAAAATCACATAGACAAAAAAATAAAACCCTTCTGTGTTTTATTCCAACAAATAGATCAATGAAGAGATACAGTCATTATGCAAAGCCTGGTGCTTAGCCAGAAAATAAAGCACACATCCTAGCTAGTTATTTTAGTAACTGCTTAAAAATTACAGATGCCCTAAATTCATAGCTTCTGCTATTTTCTAGACTATTTCTCTTCATAGCTGAAGAGAAAATGCAGTTACTTAATGACAGACAGATGCATTTGGGTTTTGTTTTCCTTTGTGAAGCAGAATTAGTAGTTAGCAAATGTGAATCATGTTTATTTAAACATGGCAAATTTCCAAATGTGGACAAAATATACACATTAATGATAACAAAGTAATGTGTAAAAAGAATCACTTTATATGTAGGAACACTTGTACAAACATAAGATACCTATTGAGAGTAAAGGCAAACTATTTTTACGTCTGTGAGGTACATTAGATCACTGAACTATTGCTAGAAATTTTTCATATCATATCTATCACCTCAGGTTAACAAGAGTCCCAAGTGTCAATGCATTTAAAAGTTATATTCAACTTTTAAAAATAAATCATTCCCAAGCTGTCAGTTTAGTGTACATATTTTATTTAAACCCATGTTACACATGTTTATTGTCTGACATTGTTTTGGCAGCCCAAGGGTAATACTAAATTGATGATTGCTTCTCTTTTCCAGTGAGCTTTCATTTACATGCAAGAATTTTGTTTCTAAATGTATTAATCAGCTTCTTCATAGCTGTGACCAAATGTGTGAAAAAATACTTTAAATGTAGAAGTAATTATTTGGGCCTACCGCTTCAGATGTTTCAGTGTATGATCACTTGACTGTGCAGCTTTTGGCCACTGCAGTCAACTTGAATAGCATAAGTAGTTCTCCTCATGATCCAGAGGAAGCAGAAGGAAAGACAGAGGGACAGGGAAAAAAACAGATTTTCTATGACATCTCCCCGTGGTGCACTTTCTCCAGCCATGTCATGTCCACTACACTTCCCAACACCTCTGAAATTACAATGCTAAGCTGAAGCCAAAGCTTTAATATATGAACCTATGAAAGAGATTTCATATGTAAACCAACAAAATATTGAACAAAATACACCTTCTACATTTGTTTATTGAAACAATCTACTTTCTTGAAGCTCTGAATATCCTTGTTGGAGATATTGGTCTTTCATGAGGAAGCCAGGATGGCAAATGAATCCATGTAAAACACATCTTTGTATGAACCCATCAGCTGCACCTTGGACCATTTTCATGTAAAGATTAGGGCCATCCTGTTACACTGAGAAACTTAGCAGTTTCAAGACTTGGCATTTTGTATTTATATATCATGTTATTTTTAAATGAAAAATAATGGTTTACTCCTCCTTGAGTATATTAAATACCAACATCCAAGCTATGACTCCTTTAACTATTATCAGCCATTGATACTTGATATGGTTTGCACAACAGTAAGAGGGAAAAACCTAAAAGGTGTGCCAATGTTATCAGAAATGCTTGATGTGATGCTATGAACCAGTTTGGCACTTTGTACTCTTACCATAGAGCAGAATGTCCCAAATGCTGCTTTGGTCTTCAGCCTTGGCCATGGAATGAGTACATGTGGATTCAAGACATTGCTCTGTTACAGTCCAGAAAACCACAAACATGAAATGGTTTCTTTAAAATCTTTCAAGATTTGGGAGTTTGTCAGTGTAGTCATATTCTACAAAGCAATGAGAAAACAAAGTTAGTTACAGAATTTCATGGAAAGTTTTTGTTTAAAGACAAAATAATATCATTTTATATTTTGCTGAAATTGTCTATATATATTTATTTTCTTCGAATTCAAAATCCATTTTCTTCTATAATAAAATCATGGTTACCAGTATTTAGCTGGTGGGTTGATTGAAAGGCGCTCAAGAGCTATGCATCTTTCAGTAGGCACTATGTGGAAAATGACATGCAACATGTGGGCAGGTATGAAAGGTGAAAACTGCATTGTTGGTGGGAGTGTAAACTTGTTCAACCACTTTGGAAAGCAGTGTGGAAGTTCCTCAAAAGACTCCACATAGAGCTCCCCTATGATCTAGCAATCTCACTTTTGGGCATTTACCCAAATGTTCACAAACAAGATCACACTAAAGCTACCAGCACGACTATGTTTATTGCAGCATTATTTACCATAGCTAAGATATGGAACCAACCTAGATGCCCCTCAGTAGATGAATGGATCGAGAAAATGTGGTATATATACACAATGGAATTCTATGCCTCCATCAGAAAGTATGAGATTGCCCCATTTGTTAGGAAATGGAAAGACTTGGAAAAAATTATATTAAGTGAAGTAAGCCAGGCCCAAAGAAACATAGGTTCCATGGTTTCCCCTATTTGTAATAACCAGTATATATCTGAGTTAAGCAGAAAAGGTCAGATAATTTGATGTTAGGGAAATCAACCCTAAGATAAGGACTCAAATGTTTTTTCTCTCATGGATTGTTTCTAACACATTTATAAGATTATTTCTTTGTTGCTTTGTATGTCCCTCCCCCATGGTATAACCCCTGCTTTCATTGTATTTGATGTTGGTATAATTTGTGGAGGGGAAGGGAAAAAACAAATCGTTTAAGTAGGGAAACAGGTAGACCCATTACAACAAGGAAATGTACAAGTCATTATGTGGAAAAGGAACTGAGAAGGTGGCTCAGTGGTAGAGCACTTGCCTTGCATGCATGAGGTCCTGGGCTTGATTCCTCAGCACCACACAAGCGAAAAGAAAAAAATCCAGAAGTGGTGTTGTGGCTCAAGTGGTAGAGCACTAGCCTTGAAGAGCTGAAGAGCTGAGGGACAGCGCCAGGTCCAGAGTTCAGGCCCACGAACGGACCCACCCCCCAAAAAATAACAACTTTGATGGGGGGGAGGTTTGGGTGTGGGGGGCAGGGGGAGGATGGGAAGGGATGGGAAGGGGAAACAAAGAAGGAGGCTACAATGCTTGATAAGAAATGTACTCATTACCTTGCCCATGTAATTGTAACCCCTCTGTACAGTATTTTCACAATAAAAAATAAATAAAGGAGGGGGGGTGTTGGAGGGGGATAAAATAAAATGACACTATAACCTGGTTTAAAAAAAAAAGAAAGATGAAAACTGGGTAAAAACAAAGAAAAGGGTGACATTATCCTCCAAAAAGAAATGCACTCATTACCTGACTTATGAAATGGTATCTACTCTGTATAATACCTTAATAATAATAAAATTACATATATATATATATGTATATTTAAAGCTACTTCTCTACACTTAACTAAATAGGACAACTGGATTAAATTTATCCTGTGTAACTCCCTAATCTATTTCCTGACAGAGCCAAGAAACCATTTCTTCCCCAAGACCTTAGGAAACAAGGAGAAGGATTAGAGGCATGGGGCAGGTAATCCAGTGCCAGGAAATAATGAAAGTATCAGATACTGAGTTTGAATCCCAGTTTCAGACAAAACACAAACAAAAATCAAATACAAAAGTGAAACCCACAAGCAGAAAAGGTCAGATAAGTTGATGTTAGGGAAATGAACCCCAAGATAATTATTGCAATGTTTTTTCCCTTTCATGCAATAGTTTCTATCATATTTATAAGATGATTTCTATGTTGCTTTGTATGTCCCTCCCCCACAGTATAACCCATACTTTCACTGTTTTGATATTGGTATAATTTGTAGAGGGGAAGGAAAAAAACAAATTGTTTAACTAGGGATACAGGTGGACCCATTGCAACAATGGGATGTACAAGTCGTTATGTCGAAAAACGAACTTAACAACTTTGGTGGGGCATTGGGGGAGGATCTGGTGGGGAGAGGGAAGGAATATGGGAAGGGATGGGAAGAGGAAACAATGAGGAGGCAACAATGCTTGATAAGAAATGTACTCATTATCTTGCCTATGTAATTGTAACTCCTCTGTATTTATTCTCACAATAAAAAAATATTGCACTTGCTGGAAAAAAAAAAGTGAAACCCAAGGAGGGTTCATAGCTAGGATCAAATTGTAGGGTGATTGCCTAGCAAATATGAGTTCTAAATTCAAAACCAAGTTCCAAACCGGGCACTGGTGGCTCACACCTGTAATCCTAGCTACTGAGGAGGCTGAGATCTTCCAGCCTGGGCAGGAAAGTCCATGAAACTCTTATCTCCAGTAAACCACTAGAAAACCGGAAGTGGCACTGTAGCTAAAGTGGTAGATCATTAGCCTTGAGCTAAAGAGCTCAGGGAGAGCGGGTAGGCCCAGAGTTCAAGCCCCACGATTGACCAAAAAAAAAGTTCCATCACCATAGCAAAAGAAACACAATGGGAAGTCAATATATGTAGTCACACATCTATAATTAATGATCACAGACATCTATTTTAGGTGGTAATTCCCCATAGGAAATATATTGTCCTATACGTATAGGCTTGAGTTTAGGAACCAACACAAGTAAATTCCCCAAATCAAAATTTTATTTCATGAAGAAAAGAGAGAGAGTATGATTTCCATCTGAACTACAATAGTATTAAAGTAGTCCAATGCACATTCCATTGGCTTTACCAAAGGGGAAGTGGTTTTGTGAAAATGAACAAGGTAAATTCTACCCAATTAAACAAGACTAATTTTAGTGTTCTTTTAATTTGTTTTTGTCAGCTATTATACAACTAAAACTGCTGTAGTTCAGTTTGAAATTGAAAATTAACATGGCATCCCCATGTTTACCTGACATGGGGTCTGAGTTGTGGATCTGAATGTCTTATTAAAGAAGATGTTAAAGCAAACTCGGGGAAAAAAGAAAAAAAGAAAGCCAGATACTGGTGGTTCACACCTGTAATCCTAGATACGCAGGAGGTTGAGATCTGAGGATCATGGCTCAAAGTCAGCCTGGGCAGGAAAGTCCATGAGTCTCTTATCTCTAAAAATCAGAAAATTGGAAGTGGAGCTGTGGCTCAAGTGGTAGAGCACTATTATTGATCTGAAGATCTCAGGGACAGCACCCAGGCTCTGAGTTCAAGCCCTGATCACCACCAACACCACTATCACCACCACCAACAACAAAAGGGAATTCTGTGACCTGGTTTCAGGACTGATAATAGAATGTCAGGTAACAAAAGCCATTTTTTGAGTTTGGTAACCAAGTGGTCAATGTTGCTACAAAAGGTAGCTTGCTCAAATTCCACTATTGCTACTCATGTAAGCAATTCATTCATGTCTTATGTTTCATAAAAACAAAAAGAACTAAACCCAGTCCCTAGACACTTTTTTTTCTGTGTTAAATGATCTTTTTTTAATTGTGGAAATACCATACAGAGGGGTCACAATTACATGAGCAAGGTAATGGGTACATTTCTTATTAAGCATTGCTGCCTCCTCCCTTGTTTCCCCTTACCATTCCTACCCCCCCCACACACACGCGAAAGTTGTAAAATTCATTTTCGCCATAACATCTAGTACATTTCATTGGTGCAATGGGTCCACATGTATCCCTACTTAAACAATTTTAACTAATGTACATCAGAGACAAACAGAAATGGTCAGATAAGTTGATGTTGAACGAAATGAACCCGAAGTTAAGGACTTAAATGTTTTTTCTTTCCCCAGACACTTTTGACTTTAGGAACTTTACATACTTTCCAATCTTGAGTAGTACAAAACTCAGAACTCATTAAAACCTAACACACATGTGCCAGAGGTTGCAATTAATCAGAAAAAATTATCATATTTAGCTATTTCACATTTCATAGTAAAAAAGGAGCAGGACTTGTAAAATATTTGAGGTGAAACCGGGCGCTGGTGGCTCACGCCTGTAATCCTAGCTACTCAGGAGGCTGAGATCTGAGGATCACAGTTCAAAGCCAGACAAGACAGGAAAGTCCATGGGACTCTTACCTCCAATTAACCACCAGAAAACTGGAAGTGCCTCTGTGGCTCAAGCGGTAGAGCACTTGCCTTGAGCTGAAAAGCGCAGGGACAGCACCCAGGCTCAGAGTTCAAGCCCCATGACCGACCTCCCCAAAAAAATTGAGGTGAATAAAACCTGAATGAAATATACTATTCTAAACACTCAAAATCATTGTTAGTGATTATAATCATTAAGCTATATGCTTCAAGAATGATTTTCAATTTTATTTGTAGTATTTGTCCATCTTTGATAAATTGAATGGGAAAAACATACTTCATTAATTTTCCTTAAAATATAGATAATTTTAGCAGCCTTTTTGATGTGAATGGTGATTGTATCTTTTTTATTATATTGGTTTCCTTAGTCATTTAATTCTTTGGATTTATAAACCAGTACATTTTTTAGCTTTTCAAATTAATGAATATGTATTAGATACAGAAAAGTAATTGTAAGGCAGGTTTTCTGACTATGAGACATTTTCAAAGGATTGTCTTAGACATTTCTAAAGAACTACTAGAGAAAATCTATTCTTATGACTATATACATGTATCACAAATTCACAATTCTCATCTTTTCCAGTTTTTTCTTTTTGCTTCTGTATTTTTATTTCCTTCATAGAACATTAAAAATCAATTCTATTTTCCTGACACTTTCTATCTTTATAATCTGTACCATATTTATCATTGATTTCCTGGTACATATGCAGAGAATAGTACTATAATTTACAATATTAACATCATTTTTCCTAAATGAAGTTTTATTATATGTAGTTCATTTCTCTCAGCCTTGATGTTTAAGATTGTGAGAATTCTTGTTTATTTCCCTGCACTCCCTTCACTGCTATAATCTGGTATGAATTCTCATTTTGAAAAATTTCCCCCAAATACCATAATATCATATTCAGGATAACTTGCTACTTATTTTATTGAGGAAAAATTAGTTGAGGATGAACTGCTACTGTCATTATATTTTACTGTCTAACATGATGGGGAAAAACCTGGGAGTAAATGATGTGTGTGGGAGTGACATTGTTCAGAAAGAAATACACTCAATACCTGACTATGTAACTGTAAACCCTCTGTGCATCACCTTTACAATAACGATTTTAAAATACATTGAAAAATAAAATTAACTGTCTTATATACAAAATTTTCAAAATGGGTTGTTGGATTAGGTGAAGGAATACAAGTAAGTAAATTGGAAGGTCTGCATCAATAGTTCTGGTTACTGAAAGTTCACCTTTTATATTTTACACTAGCATCTGATGCACTTGTACATTCCTATTAATTGTTCAACATAAAAAATAAATTATAAATGAATTAATGATAACGTGCTTTAATGCAAAGTTTCAACTGATTCAATTTTATGTAACCAATGTCTTTAAAAATACTTTTTTAAAAATGAAGGTAACTATCTTTTATAGCAGATATTTTATTCCTGTTATTGATTTGTTCTATACTTTAGGGAAAATGTAATGGTTAAATATTTCTCTTTACATAATCTAAATTGTAATATGATAGATATAAATAACAAATAACCCAATATACGAATGTGCTAAGTACATCTCTCTGTGCATGTGTGAAGTTATTGAAAAACATTAAAGTTGATTTGTGAGCCAGCTTGACATGATTAATAGAAGATACTTGTTAGAGAGACTTTTTTTCTATTTGTGTCAGGTTCTGAGGAAGAATATTAAAGCAGATAATTTTGGTGATTCTGTGAATCATGCAACAACAATCCTGGGAAAAGAGCTATCTGTGAACAAAATTTCTTTTCTTTCTTTTTTTTTTTTGGTCAGTCCTGGGGCTTGGGCGCTGTCCCTCAGCTCTTCAGCTCAAGGCGAGCACTCTACCTTGAGCTACAGCGCCACTGCCAGTTTTCTGGTGGTTTATTGGAGATAGGAGTCTCAAGGTCTTTCCTGCCCCGGCTGGCTTTGAACTGCGATCCTCAGATCTCAGCCTCCTGAGTAGCTAGGAGCCACCAGCACCCGGCTTGTGAATAAGATCTCTAAGTACAAGGCAAAAAGCAACTTAATTATTAGTTATGGAGATGCAAGATACCACGGGAATGTCAAAAAACAGAATGGTTAGAAAATTAGCAGTGGCAATAGAGCTCATAGGACACTGATGAAAATGAACTATAAAACTCCTGGGTGAAGATATAAACATAAATTCATAAGGAACATCAATTACTTATTCTATACAACCTTCCATAGACAGAGATTGTAAATTATAAAATACTTTATTAAATTTAAAACCAATTTGAACTTGACAACTTGGGGGGAGGAGGATTGGGAGAGGGAAAATGTGGGAGAAAATGAGGGCAGGTAACACTGTTCAAAACGAATGCACTCATTACCTGACTTATGTAACTGTAACACCTCTTTACATCACCTTTAAAATAAAATTTAAATTAAAAAATTAGAGAAACATTGTCTATTTTCAAGTTATGTAAAAATCTTTACTCCACATTTTCAATATTTGTGCATTCATGATATTTTAAGTTGTTAGCAGCCTATTCTGAATGCTTTCTCATTCTCCAATAGTATTAGTGATAAGTAAATTATAGAAAAAATAAACTTACGTATATGTGTATAAAAACCATATAGGTATGGATGTATGTTCATATATACAAATCTATAGAATCATTTGTTAAATGTAGCCTATGGCCTTTGTTAATAAAAATCCGTTCAATTATACCATCTCAGGTCCAAATATTTATTCTTCCTAAAATACATTTTAGGATGTATTATGTCAGTTTAGGTTTAAACCTTTCACTTATTGAAATTCATATTATGAATTTCTTCCTTACACAGTTTTGCAGAAAATGATGACTTCAGTTTTCTAAGGACTTAACAGGGCTCTTGTTAGTATTAAAGATCTAATTGTACAAGCACCTTATTAGTACTTTTTCAATCTTAATTGCCATGTGGTATATTTGGAGGCTTCGTCTTATTTGATGTCCCACATTCTTAATTCTCATTTTAATTGCATAAAATAAATGTATCTCTTGTATATCTCACTCACTTTTACAATCATGCTATTACAGAAACAGGGTTGTGTAATTTAGTAAAATACAGAACTTAAACCAATATTATAAAATATTCCAAAATTTGATGGTATTAATTTGAAAGTAAAATCTACTTCTGTATTTCTTTTGTCTTTTAATCCCATTTTATGATAAGTAACATTTACCCACATGTACAGTATATATGTATGATATTAGCACAATTTTATTGCATATTATCACCTACATCTTTCCATTCATTTTCTTCTGCAACATATAGAAATATCTACCATAATGGTTTCCACTCCCTTCCCTCAGAAAATCCCACTCTGGCTATTCTGCAGATTTGGTTTGTAGAGAAAGGCGACAGTGCTGCCGTATCTATGTGTTATGATACACAAGAAAATTAAAGTATAAATGAATTGGGCATGGAGAACTCAGGCAAAATAGGAATGCAGAAATGCTGACTACATATAAAGTGAGGATACAAGTCAGTTCTCATTAATTCTAAAAGGCAAAATGAATTGAGCAAGCTGAAGTAATTGGGGAACATCCAGAGAGCTGACATCAAAGAAAGCTCAGTGATGTCTTTCAAGGACATTTACTTAATTGTGTATATGTTAAAGCTGTTCCCATTTCCTGTATGTTCACATTGCCCAATTGAGTTCAAGGCTTTGTATGTTATGGAGAAAATAAGTTTGATGTGGGAAAGAATATAGTTCTTATGCACTGAATGAAGTGCCCAAGCACTGAATGAAGGGGTGAGAATATTTTCCCACATACTACCACAGCAATTATAATAATAATGAGAACAGTGAGTTTCATGTTGGTGAATTATAGGGAGAATATACATTCAGAACTCAAGTGAGTGTAGTATGAAATGAGGTCATTGAGAGTTAAACTAAGCAGAATTTTATGACTTAAACTTTTAATTTATATTTTCCTTCCATATGTTTGTTCAAGTGGGTAGCAGACTAAATCCTTTCTGTATATGTACATCATTTATTTGGCTGTTTGGAAATATAAAATAGAACACATTAAGATAGACTATTATTTACCACAAACTCACAAAATGGACAGTGCACTTCATCATCTAAATAAGAAACACAACATCATTAGGGGTATAGAAGTCTCTCTCAGCGCACTGCAAATCTTAACACTTATAAAAGGTAAAATATATCTTAGTTTATACTACCTTGGATTACTAAAATAGGAATTTATACAATTTTGTCAGGATACAAACTTTTATTTTTGTCTACATCAAATATATTTATAACAACCATTTTTTGTGTGCCAAATTATGATTTGTTCTTTTGGTTTTCTGGATGTGTTGTGCATACTTAGTGCCAACTATAAAATTGCCTATTTTGAGGTCAACAAATATATCTGTTTCTGTTGTATACATATTCAAAAGTAATTAACGGATTATATATCAAACTTTAACCAAACACATTGCAAAAAATCCTAAATGGTTTCATCAACATATACTTTCAATTAATGAGTGTCTCTCTTGCTCTGAGGCTTCAACAGTATTTGGTGCATTTTCTATTTTAATTAATTTATTTGATACACAATCTGATCTTTTGTTTTTATCAACTTAGAAAATGTCACATTTATCAAATACTCTGTTCTAGTCTTTTCCACATATCTATCATTTTTCTATGTTATCTATTTATCACCTATGAGTCTCTATCTATGTATCACCATCATCATCATCATCATCTGTCTGTGTTGCAGTACTGTCTAGTTCATCTTAGGACTTCATACTTGCTAGGCAAATATTCTATTTTTGAACTGACATCCTGATCTTTTTTGTTTAATTTACTGATATATATTTTTGCCTAACACTAACTTCATACTACAATTCTCCCACCTATGCTTCCTACAGAGCTACGATCACAGATATGAAACACCAGAAATGGTTTATTTAATTATATGAAGTCTTAATAGTGTTTTGACTTAGCCTTGAATCAAGCATCTTGATGTTTTTCTTTTGCTTTGCTATGATTTTTATTTTGCTGTTCATTGCTTTTTCTTATGGTTTTAAACCCAGGGCCTTGCATGTACCAGATAATTGCTCTGCCAGAAAACTACACCTCTAGCTGTTTAAATGCTTTCTTTAATCATAAATAAGAATTTACTTTTGGCATCATAGAAGGCTGTAGATAACTTATGAACTCTAAATATTCATCCCTTCCTCCCACTGATCCATGGACAAGCACTGATAGATTTAAATACTTAATAATATAATACATAAAATAAAATAAATACTTAACAATTCATATTCAGTACTAGGAAACTACATATTCAGTAGAAAATTACTTAAACTTCTAAAATATGAAGTTAAGAAAATTTGGAAAATATTTTTAAAACTGTGAAGTATGCAAAAGTATCATACATTACACATCATTGTGCAGGAGAAAAATATCATGAAGAAAATGTTTATGAAACTTACAGATTTATCTTTTAGTTTATTTGCATGTTTTTTTCTTTGTAAGTTATTAGTTCTAGCATGAAGAATATTTGATTTCTGTTCTATACAATTCTGCATTAGTATATTCGCTTGAGAGTTTGAGGAGTGTTATTTTCTATATTCTTCCAGTAAGAGATCAATAACTCCTTAGAGGAATTGTGAAATGTTTTGTCTTATAAAAGACACATCAATTTGCTTCCCAGTATAGATTTTCCTCAAAGCCTTAGGCTAAACTTGTATGAATGAAGGATACTGGTAATTTTATTACTGAAGGTCTGCCAAAATTAGAGTACAATAAGACATGAAGTTTTGTTATGTATCATTAATCTCATCAACCACAGGTACTTCTTTTCAAATGTTCAGTTAATAATTTCACAAAATATACTTCATAATGTATAAAAGCAATAGAACAAAAAGTATTGTAAGTAACTTGTTCTCTTCATTAACCATGGGATTACTTGAAGATTTTAAAATAACAGTCAATATTCATTACATGTCAACCTGTAAAACTGTTTTTATTCTACATTGAAATTAGAGAAAACATGATCTGAGTCAGAATCTTGTTCAAATTTCTATTTCAGGTGATCGTGAGCTTTAAGATTTACATTAGAGGGGGATCGAGACAAGATGGCGGAGGAGAAGCTGGAATCTGAACAAGCTCTCGCATAGAAAGCAGTTTTAGAGTTCCAGTGAACAGTCCCAAGCCAGAGAAACACACCAAGTGTGCCATCACAGGACAGAGAGTTAGACAGGAGAGGGAGAGCCAAGGCAAGAATACTCATCTGATCGCTAGCCAGCAGCCGCCGCCGGCGGCGGCGGCAGCAGGGTCCGGTGGAGACTGCATACCTGAGCGCTCACACAGAGAGTCCGGGACGAAGGAGCCAGACACAGCGGGCGAGCAGATTCTACTCAACACCACAAGAACGGACAAGGAGCAGACAGCTTCATCCTGCAGTTTGCAGACCAGAGACGACCCAGGATCCAAGACTCGGCGTGAGTAGAAGCCCGACATCCTCACTCCTTCTCAGGGAGCAGAGGAGGG